>NC_056741.1:616139971-616209971 GCF_019279795.1 Protopterus annectens | reverse complement strand
CTGTTGCATATTCTCCTCACCACCAGTTTCCTTTCAATCCCTGCAGTAAGCCATCACCAATAAAATCATACATAGCTTTATAAAAGGAATAGTACACCCCATTTCAGCCTGGGGCACTAACCATCAATGCAGAATCTAATTTATGGAGTGTAATATGTTGAAGAACTCTATCCCACTGTCCATACTCTACCTTCCTGAAGACCTGCAATAAAGTAATAAATCAATTAGGTACATCAACAGGTCTAGAGATATTAACAGTAATAAAACCCACATATACCATAAAAGAACTTCATGGTCTGTGTCAAGTGCCCCATCCTAATTGAGGAGACCTGCACACTGCTTTAAGCTGTGTGTCGAGCAGCACAGCTGAAAAGGGCCCTCATGTTCAAACCTGCCCTGCATGTAATACTATAAATTCTAAAGTGCCCTGATCTGAGCAGTTTCCTTACAAAATAGCAATCTCACAAACATCATTCACTGCCAAAGACCTCCCTGCCCTCTGTAATGAGTGCTTCACGGAACTTAGCGTGATGCAGTTTAGAAAAAGAAATAGGTGAATGAATACCAGCTATTATACACAATTTCCTGATTCTATCCTTAAAGTGAAATCATGTCATAAAGCGCCACCCTGGACATGGCATGTGCATGTAAGGTAGAGATGACTTACACAACTAAATACTCCGTTCTCCATTTCTAATAACAATGGACATGCTCACTAATAACAAACTGCATATGAACAAAGAGAAAGCAATAATATGATATGGAAAACATTCATATGTTAATATATTGGATCTGGAAATCCACCACAGTATAAATACAGTCAATACTGTCTGATTCCTTGTGTGAAATGATAAAGTTATAGGCAAATTATTTGCATATGTAGAAGTAACACTGGGAAAAAAGCGATTGATTTGTGTAGAGTGAATAAGTGAACTTCTGGGCATGTGGCTTAAAAGTGTGACTGAAGAGTAGAATTATGTGAGATAAAGGCTGAGCATGTGAAAGAGAGCAAACCTGTTTTGTAATGAACAAATGGATAGAACAGCAAGACCTGAATCTCATTGCAGGAATTCAAGCACTATTTCTTAGCAACTTAGTTCAATCTATTAACACTAAAGTATAAAAATAAGGACAATGAAGTTGCCACCTTAGAGAAAGGGAAACAAACAATTTTCCTATATAAGAAAATTGTTAAAAAAATGTCTTACCCTAAGAAATGCAGAGCTGCACTCATGCCTCTCTGGGAGGGGTGGTTGAGGAGAAGGGTAGTCTGAATGAAGAGGTCAAAGCTAGAATCAGAGGGGCTGCAGCCAACTGGCATAGAGTATCAGGTGTAGTATATGACAGAAGAATGCCAAAGAAGCTGAAAAGTAAGGTGTACAAGACAGTGGTGCGACCAGTACTACTGTATGGTACAGAAACCTGGGCAGTAAAGGCAGAACAGTTGAAGAAGCTAGAGGTGATGGAAATGAAGTGCCTGAGAAAGGTGGTAGGATGCACACTGCGGGACAGGCGAAAAAATGAGGACATAAGAGCAGAAGCCAAAGTAGCTCCAATTGCAGAAAAGATCAAAGAAAACAGATTACAATGGTATGGGCACATGTGTAGAAAAGCAGAAGACAATCTGGTGAGGGAGATTTGGGACAGACAGGAAGAAGGTAAGAGGAAGCGAGGGCATCCAGCAAAGAGGTGGATGGATTGTGTGAAAGAAGATCTGCAACAGTCAGGCATGAGTGTTGAAGAAGACAGGAGAGTGGCACTGAATCGAGAGAGTTGGCGACAGTTAATACGATACCCCGACCCCATGTAAATGGGAAAAAGGGGATGATGATGATGATGATGATGACTCATGCCTCTCTGTCAAAGCTAACCTTTCCTAAAGGGTAACATCCCATTTCAACAATTCTGCTCCTGCATAGCTGAAAATATACCTTAACAAAAGTAATACAAGACAGAAATCTGAATACTACACAAACAAATAGGTTCTGCCTCTAAAACCCTAGCCTTGGGTTTAGTTGTGCTAAGATCCAGACCCAGTACTCCCTACAAACCTGCCCTCAAAAAAATAAATATTCCATCACAGGAACTACAAATCACAATGATATCATCTATGTATCCTATGCCCTGGGAGAATGTACTAGAGATGTTAGCCACATCCTCAAAAGAAGGCCTATAAAGATATCAAAGAAGTGGATCCACTTACTGAGGAAACAAATAGGGGTGATTAGAGCACATGTGACTCAACCCCTCCTTACTAGGTACCATGTTTGGCAGCAATCATTTGACAAAATCTGAGTTCCATAATTACCATAAAGAAACTGAAAAAACAAGCCACTTTCAAAGGAAACCAATCCTGTAATGTCATCTACTTCTTCCAGGTTTTCCTGGTTAGGGGTTGCCACAGCAGATCACCTGTCCGCTCATGATTGACAGTGGAGTTTTACGTTAATGAGTTGCCAGCCTGGCACCCAACCTTCCACAGAAGGCACACACATGCACACACTCACGCCTAGGGCCAATTTGGAGTGTCCAATATGCCTTCAGCAAGTCTTTGGGATGTGGGAGCAAACCGGAGCACCCGGAGAAAACCCACGTGACCACAGGGAGGACATGTAGACTCTGCACAGAAGGCACCCCAGCCAAGGATCAAACCGGAGAACCTCTTGCTGTGAGGCAGCAACGCTAACCACTGCACCACAGTGGCCACCCCTATCCTGTAATATCATAAACAACCATAAAAGTGCCAAATTAATATTACTGTAAGTATTATTTAAATGCAAGGAAGTTATCACTGCTGCAGACAACACCAGATTTAGAGACAAGTGTTTTAATAAGTACAGTTGCATAGTATACAGTAGCTCAAATCTTATTTTCCATGGTATCAGTGGTCACCAGGGAAATGGTAAGTAACAGAACAACAACAGTGAATAATATTTTTTTAACCTAAAGCTTTTTTTTTTTTTTTACCTTTTACCCCTTCTATCATTATCCCTCCTCCTGGCCAATCAACCCATTTATTCGTCATCATTGGGGCAAGAGTCAACCAAGAGGGGCCATCATTCAGACAACCTTCATGGAGGGCTTGAGAATATGTTTTTTCTTTTAGCCCTATCGCCTCATACACGTGCCCAGCTAAACAGCTGAAGCACATCTTGCAATGGGTTTTCAGCACTGGCCATCCCTCACTTTCTCAATGGACATTTCCATCAAGCAGCCCCTGTCTGCTTTCTCCCTCACTTTCTCAATGGACATTTCCATCAAGCAGCCCCTGTCTGCTTTCCTGAAGTACGAGAAGTGATTTATTGGTTTCTACCAGGGAAATCACATTTCCCTGAGTGTTTCTTGAGAACTCATATCCTGTCCCATCCTCTGCCACTCAAGGGAGGTACGTAGCCCAGCCATGCCCCTTCACTCCTCTTCCTTCCTCTCTGCCTGGCTCCTCCAGTGCTGGGACTACTAACAGAACCCCTTCTTACCTGGGCTGCCATCAGGGCTCCATCCAGACCCAGACTATACTTTTTACCAAAAGCTTATTATAGTCTATATTCAAAAGGGTCAGAGTCCTCCCGTTAAAAGTTGTTTCCTGCCCCTTTTTTATATATAAAACATGCAATAACTAGCTTTCCACTCCTGTTGCATATTCTCCTCACCACCATTTTCCTTTCAAACCCTGCAGTAAGCCATCACCAATAAAATCATACCTAGCTTTATAAAAGGAATAGTACACCCCATTTCAGCCTGGGGCACTAACCATCAATGCAGAATCTAATTTATGGAGTGTAATATGCTGAAGAACTCTATCCCACTGTCCATACTCTACCTTCCTGAAGACCTGCAATAAAGTAATAAATCAATTAGGTACCTCAACAGGTCTAGAGATATTAACAGTAATAAAACCCACATATGCCATAAAAGAACGTCATGGTCGGTGTCAAGTGCCCCATTCTAGTTGAGGAGACCTGCACACTGCTTTAAGCTGTGTGTCGAGCAGCACAACTGAAAAGGGCACTCATGTTCAAACCTGCCCAGCATGTAATACTATAAATTCTAAAGTGCCCTGATCTGAGCAGTTTCCTTACAATATAGCAATCTCACAAACATCATTCACTACCAAAGACCTCCCTGCCCTCTGTAATGACTGTTTCACAGAACTTAGCGTGATGCAGTTTAGAAAAAGAAATAGGTGAATGAATACCAGCTATTATACACAATTTCCTGATTCTATCCTTATAGTGAAATCATATCATAAAGCACCACCCTGGACATGGCATGTACATGTAAGGCAGAGATGGCTTACACAACTAAACACTCAGTTCTCCATTTCTAATAACAATGGACATGCTTGCTAATAACGAACTGCATATGAACAAAGAGAAAGCAATAATCCGATATAGAAAACATTCATATGTTAATATATTGGATCTGGAAATCCACCACAGCATAAATACAGTCAATACTTCATCTCAAACTGGCATTCTGCTGCAACAAAATAAGAAAATGGCCATACAAATAAGGTCTAAACTGCTCAAACAAAGAGAACTTTACTTTGTAAAATTATATGTCCAACAAGATCAGGAATTCTTCATCCACCTCAGATTGTAGCCCATTACACACTTCCAGGTAATATGTCACTAAAATTCAGGACTAACCAATCTCTGAATTTTCATTCTTCCCACACAAATATACTGATGGAATACCCCCAAACTGAATTAATCAAGTATTGTCCAGAGAAATGTTTTTCACTATGGTCTTGTATATACAAAATGTCACATTCACTTTCCGTCACTTCACAGAGGATATTACACCATAGTACATGTAACATCTATTGTACCCACTGACTAAGCCATCATGGAGACTTATGCAAAGATTTGTCCACCGTGCTCTACTTTTAACACCCAAGTTAGTCACATTATCCAAGTTATCCATATCATACCAGTAGAGGCAAGGTTCTTCCTGTTCCTGGAAGATACTCACATTCAACAATACAGAAAAATAATTAGAAATTTCTTCAGTTGTCTGTAAAAGTCTGTCAAAACTCCAGAATTTTCTTCATCCCAGAATGTCATCAATAGGTTAATGAACCTGAACTTGTATAAGCAATGGAGTGTCTGCAACTGGTATGGGAGGACATGTCATCTCCCTAGTACAAATTATATTATGTAAAACATCTTTAACAGCAGCCTGACATCAAAAGACAGAGCATCACCAGGATCTATAATTCCCTCTCCACACACATCTGTAAGACACCACTTTTATAACAACTCTGGTGTTGACCATCATAAAAATTAATTCCTTTAAGGGGAACAAAAAATTTGCCAGATGCTGCAACCTAATTTCCAGCAGTCTCAGCTGTACCTGTGTCTTCTAGGCCTTACTCCATATTTTCAATTCATCAGTCACTTTATTGGGACCCTAGAAGAACACAGTTTGTATGCAATGAGGAAATCTGTTTTTGCCTGAAAATAATTTATCAAAACTAAATAGTCACAGATTAGATTTGGTAAAATGGAGTATTCACAAGTCAGTTCACAACCCATAATCTTTATGCATATAATTCAGTGACCATACAAGCTGATGTCTGAAAACATATTTTATATACATACACATCAGAAAAGTAAATAAATGCTTTTGTATCTTGTGCAGTAATCCCCATGTCAGCAAGAAGAAACATTTTACATATAGAGTGACAACTATAGTACAGTCTCACTACATTATACCTTGGTATATATATATATATATATATATATACTTGAGAACTGTGTGTATAGTGTATGTAGTTTATGATTTCAGGAATCAGGTTTATTGCAACAGGAAAACCTCCATATGCAAGGTCTAGTTCCCAGCTTCTTGCATCCTTTTGATGCTATCCAGTTTGTTGTAAAGGCTGAATAGTCTTAGGAGACATTATATGATTATTCATTGTTGTCACAGACTGCAAACCTTCACCATAAGCCAACCGATCATCTGACCACTGTGAGGAACTAAAGGAAGTACGTTCATTATTGCACTGCTCTGCATCACATCCACAGTAGCATATTCCATGTTCTCCTCTAAACTCTTGCATCCATTCCTTTTCACATCATGTGGTTCTTCTGAGCACACTACCTCATAATGGCAGATTCATCCCCTGGAAGTTGAAGGGAGCACATAAATTTCCAGAATATCTTGTCTAGTTTGCCCCTAGTCAGTATAAATACTTTGTCAGGTTTCCCTTCATACAGGCCATACTTAGTGTAACTAACCCAATCAACAAAATAAAATAAATTAAATAATGAGTTTATGGAATCTAGAATAGTATAGTCTGGTCTGTAACAGAAGGAATATGGCTTTGAAGTGGCTTCCTATTGATTGCCATGTTACAAGTGACTGTGCAACTCATTCACTTTGTTTCAATGGACAAAGAGTGCATGCAGTTGAAACTAAACCCACTGAGCTGTAGTCAAAGAAAAAAGTCGGAACAAACAGACTAAATAAATAGGAGGAGCAAAAAAGAAAAAAAAAATGCATCATATGGCACTTCAACATTTGCAGGGTTTCATGGAGTTAATGTGCATTCACCATGTGCTCCTACTTCTGTAGTATATGTTGTGAGGTCTACCTTGCTGTGCATTTATAGTAGTAGCCCACAATATTTTGTACCTAAACGTAGTTATCAAAGTATATCAACGGCATGTAGTTGAAAGGTTGCATGCACAGCATCAATGGTTATGTGTCTCCTTTACATATTACTCTATGCTGTTGGGGTTTGGAGTGAATAATCAGTGCATTTGGCAAATAGCTCCCACGTGTGCATAAAATCCATCAATCGTCTGTGAAAGTAGAAATGACGCATGGCAAGAATTATCATGGAAATGATCAGTAATGATATAGCAAACTTCCAGACACTGGATCCAACCCAGTTTAGTTTCATCAAGTCCAGGTCATGCCTACTCTTTCAGAAGGTCACTAAAGCAATGGATGAGGGCAAAATGGTTCAGACTGCCTAGCTTGACCTGGCCAAGGCATTTGACACAATACCCAACTCGGGCATTGTTGACAAACTCAAGAGGTTAGGTACAAACCTGTTTGTCACCTGATGGATAGACAACTGGCTCACAGACAAGACCCAGGAAGTTAGAATTGGTGAGTCCACCTCTAGAAAGAGGTCAGTCACAGGTGGAGGATATCAGGGATCAGTCCTTGGACCACTCCTTTTGGGGATTTACTTTTCTGAAGTCAAGGACAATTTCAATGGTCTCTGGCTGACTAAATTTACAGATGCTTGCAAATTAGGAGCTGTCATTGAATCCCACACTGACACAAATGTCCTGCAGGAAGGGCTGACACAGACAAACAACTGGTGTCAGAACCATGGACTACAACTAAGTGCCAAGAATAATAGTATCCTTTGGAAGTCATCCACCACTGGTAACTGTCATATTAACAAAACACCTCTTAGAGTTGACCCAGTAGTCAGGAACTTAGGTACACACATAGAAAGTAATCTAACCTTTGACCATCATGTGTCTACAGTAATGAGGAAATCATTCTATGTTGCTCACCTTATAAATAAAGGCATGGCATCTAGGTCCAAGAACGTCATTGTTCCAATGTATTCAGCATTCATCAGACCTATCACTGAGTACAATGCCCCCCTTTGGTATGTATCTAACCAAGCATATCCAACAACTGGAATGTACACAGAGGTTCCTCACTAAAAGAATACAGTGTGTAAGTAAAATGTCCTGTGCAGACTGCCTCAAGGGCCTATCTTGTATTTTGTCTCCTACAGGTTGTTGAGTTGAAATCTATGCCTGGCATACAGGGCATTGTCAGACCCCACTCTGATGGACATCCTGCATATCTGCAAAACAAATGGCACCAGATTTACCTGTTCTAAAGATTTAAACCTTGTCTGTGATATAAACAGGACCTGCTGATGAGACATGTAGGTATCCCAGAGACTACCCTGTCTATGAAACAGGTTCCCCATCCACATGAAGCAGAGTGCCTTCCTAACCCAATTCAAGTGTAATTTGGACACTTGGATGAGGAACAGGAAATTCATCCCTGGTTTGGCACCTATGTCTCTAATGGACACAGACAACCTGTAAATGGTTCATCTCCCAGGCCCCTGCTCATAAATGTTTAATCTCCCAAGCCCCTGCTTACACTTATCAAGGGTACCAGAACTTGTTAAATATTTGGGGTGCATGGTTAGGCTTAAAAAGGCCCTTCTGGTTGTTAGCCTAATTAAACACCTATGAACATGAACCTATTAAGACAATTATATCAGTAATGTATGCAGACAGTCACTGGTCTGGACCCTATTTAAGAGCAGTAGGGTGCATATGTGCATTTAGGCATTGACTGTGTGATGTAAGCTTTACATTCACACCTGCATGCACATATGCATCTGTGCAAATTGTGCTTACATGGTTGCATCTGCTGTGGCACAGTATCCCCACATCCACTGGAATACTAATGTCTCTAAGACTCATTTCTATATATTAGATGGTGCCTTGTTACATATGCATATGTGCAACTGTTATTTACAGGGATGCTTCAGTTGATGTACAGTGACCACACAAAATTAACTGAGTACACGGAAAAGACAGCATCAGATTCTTAATCGTATAAGGCTGCATGTACCCTTGTCATGCATTCTTCTTGCTATCACTCTGTGCTTGCATTGTGTCATTACAGTCATGCACAAAGACTCTCATGGCCCTTTTTAGGTTTGATCCTTCACAGTGATATGTCCATCTTCTGTAAGGGACTATGGCATGCAACTCTTTCCATGACAACATGTACATAGACTGCTATTATTCTATATGTACTATGCCTTCAAGTATTTGGTGGTTTGTGTCTTCCCCTTGGTGCAGAGTAATACTTCCTTGCCCACCGTTCAAGCAACTGGAGATCAAATAGCATCCCGAACATGTGGTATAGACCCTGTGGGGTAAGAAAGGAGTGCATAGATATGTCCTGCATGCCTCTACTGGGAGAGCAGGGCATAATTTCAGAAGCAATTCATTCCCCTACCGGGTACTGCCTACGTTTGTTGATGGCACTATGTATACTGCAGAAAAAGTGAGCTGCAGTGAGATGAGCACAACAATTTTACACAGTGAGGAAGTGTAACTCAGTGAGCCATAAGGGGATCCTTTAAGGTTTATCATTCTTCAGAATGCTATTCTGAGATGGTGTATGTACATTGTACAGTAATCACTTGATTATGGCATAAGTTGCCTGAATTAGATAAGGGTACCATTTATATGGCTATCTTTAAGAATTTCCAAGACCCTGGATAGCAGGTCATTTATACCAAAATGCAATGCAGTAGACTGTGCAAGTCCTAATATGGCAGCAGGTGTCTACTTATGGATGCTATTCTGGTTTTATCAGTTTTGGTTATTCAGTTTCCATTATCTTGAATTTGCTAGTAAAATAGCATTGGTGGATTTTTGGTGGGTGTTTTGTCCTGTGTGAACTTCTTGCCTCAGGGTCATTAAGAAGACTTACGGGGTTTGGGATGGATTGCTGTCCTTGTACTACTCTGCCTGCTGTTTTGGGTTCAGTGGGAGAATTGGAGGCCTGCAAAGCATTGCTGTTTATTTCATCTGAGTAGCTTAACAAGGAATTTTGTGTCATCATTGTATGAGCTTCAGGTCATCTTGTTTGAGTTTTTTTGGGGGGAAACATGCTTTTCGAAAGCTGTGGACATCCTGAAGCTGTGTACTGCTTCAACTTAGCTATATTTACCAAGAGCTGTCGGGTGAATTTGTAAAGTACTGTTTATGCCATGGCTTTTACATTCTTCTGCAACTTTGTCATTTTTCTACCTTTGGCAACTTTATTGCACTATGGCATGATACATGGACTAGTTCCTGTGTTTATGGAGCTTTTACAAGCACTCATTCAGACTTTTGCTCTGGAGCTCCTTAAATACATTTGTTTGGAACAGGATTTTATCAGGTAGAAATGTGAAAGGCAATTTTAATCAGTGGTAATGTTTAGTTTTGTTATGTTATTGATGGTATTGCTGAATGTATCGGTTACTTAATAATTCAGTTTTGTAAAGTAATATTTGTATGATATTTGTAGTATTTGTCATTTACTTTGGCTCTTCTTTTTGTAAAGAGCTTAGAGAGTAAGCTCTATGATAAAGACGAAGTTGAAAGTTGCATAAAGTTTTAGAAGACCTGTCAGCCCAGAACACTGTCAATATTTGATGACTCTAAGAATACTTTTGTTCACCTCGACCTCTGGATCCAGTTGAGGCTGACTGGCTGCCTGTCAATGTCCTTCTGATGCTATGTAGGTACACCTGAAGAATCAGGTGCGCAATATACTTCAGCCTCTCTTGGACAACCTGTATGGGATTGAATGCATTTTTGCCTTATAGTTCAAACTGCTTCATAAAATGGACTCTTGCAGAATGCAGAAACACAGACCGTCCTACCCTGTTATGATGAACATTGTGCGTAAAGGAGTAAATTAAAGAAAAATGTACTCCTCAACCTCCTGTTTGTTACAACAGATTTTGCTTGACTGAAATAACTCAAAGTAGGATTTCACACATCAGCAGTGACTAAATAAATAAGCTTAGTGCCCAAGAACTACTGTTTTAATAAATACAACTTTTCTCTTTTTAAACTAGTCTAACTTGTAATCACAATATATGTTCTATTTTCCTCATCCCTTCATTTTGTACTTCAGCAACCACTATATCCTGTTCTCTCTTAGCTGCACTCTGGGATTCAGAAGCATTATTCTCTCTTAGCTGCACTCTCTCTGGGATTCAGAAGCATTATTCTCTCTTAGCTGCACTCTCTCTGGGATTCAGATGCATTATTCTCTCTTAGCTGCACTCTCTCTGGGATTCAGATGCATTATTGTCTCTTAGCTGCACTCTCCCTGGGATTCAGAAGCTTTATTGTCTTTTAGCTGCACTCTCTCTGGGATTCAGATGCATTATTCTCTCTTAGCTGCACTCTCTCTGGGATTCAGATGCATTATTCTCTCTTAGCTTCACTATCTCTGTGATTCAGATGCATTATTCTCTCTTAGCTGCACTCTCTCTGGGATTCAGAAGCATTATTATCTCTTAGCTGCACTCTCTCTGGGATTCAGAAGCATTATTCTCTCTTAGCTTCACTCTCTCTGGGATTCAGATGCATTATTCTCTCTTAGCTGCACTCTCTCTGGGATTCAGATGCATTATTCTCTCTTAGCTGCACTCTCTCTGGGATTCAGATGCATTATTCTCTCTTAGCTACACTCTCTCTGGGATTCAGATGCATTATTCTCTCTTAGCTGCACTCTCTCTGGGATTCAGAAGCATTATTGTCTCTTAGCTGCACTCTCTCTGGGATTCAGAAGCATTATTCTCTCTTAGCTGCACTCTCTCTGGGATTCAGAAGCATTATTCTCTCTTAGCTGCACTCTCTCTGGGATTCAGAAGCATTAGTCTCTCTGGGATTCAGAAGCATTCTCTGGGTTGGGGTAGGCAGTTGTACATGATGAGCAGCTAGCAGCCATGTGCAAGGTGAATGAAATTCAGATACACACCGGGAGTAAGCATGGGGGGCTGAGCAACCTAGCAGCTTGGGTTGTATGATAATGGCGGTATAATGAAATGCGAATGAACAACATTATTAACTTCAGATGCAAATATGAGTAGCAAAGATAGTAAGAAAATCATTCAATGTCATCCATCTCATAAGTAAGGGTATATATAGGTACAAGGAGGCAATAGTACCACTCTTATCAGCCCTTATCAGACCCATCATTGAGTACAATACCCACTTTGGCATGTGCCTAGCCAGTATTTGCAAAAGTTGGAACACCCACAAAGGTTCCTTACCAGGAGAATCCAGGTTATGAATACCCTGTCCTTCACAGATTACCTTCAGGTCCTCTAACATATGGCACATGTGTGACTTATATAAATGGTTTATATGGGAAGATTTTTCCCCCAGTAGTATCTTATTGGCAATGCTAGATATGCCCTGTAGCCATGGTTAATGACACCCAACAGAAATCCACAGATTGTGGCAGACAGTGGCTACAACAATGCTTGTCACAAACCTGGGTCATCATTGAGTAGGTATTTAACCTGAGCAAGACCTGTTTCACTGCATGGATGAATGTGGTGGTGCCCTACAGTGTAACCCTGGCATATACAGTAAAATATTTTCTATCTGTGCTATATTGCATAATATAATACTACAGAAACAGTTATAGCAGGGAGGGTCACTCGTGCTATCTAGCCCATATCTAGAAGAAGGCATGCTGTGTGAATGAGATCAGTGGCTCATGACAGACATTTCTTTGGCATGTGCTCCATGCCTGCATGGACATCCACATCTGACCCCTACTCATCTCCACACTAAATGATGGGGGGGGTGGTAGCACTGTGTATGTGTGTCTGACCTAGGCCCCCTCCCGCTATGTCTTTCAACACTGGAGGCAGAGGTGGAGCAGCCATGTAACGTGTGTCTGCCATGCATCATGTGTGCACAGGAGGAACTGTGTCATGCAAGCAGCCTGGGGAACATGCTATTAGGTCAACATACTAAAATGCAGTCCCTCAAGTCATCTCAGCAAAGACTGAGGTATTTTTAGCCTGTGCCTCTGTGGTGGCCCTGCACATTCACTGGATCAGAAACAAAGAAACAGTTAGCTAGGGCAGTATGGTTGCTAGGGTGGGGTGAGTTGAGGGGAACAGCCACCTAGGGCACAAAGTACTAGAGGGTCAGACTAGCAGACGCTGATCAGTCTTCAGTGCAGTGTATTACTGACATTCAAATGGTGGTATTGAAATTCCAGTTGTGGTCAGAACTGAAGCACTTATATCTCCATGTGTGGCATAAACTGTAACAGCTTCTTGCCACATTGTAGCAAGCAGTTTCTAGATCAGTGGATAGTACCAGGCACCACAGTAGCTAGCTGCACCTCTGGTTTGGGGGACTGTCAGCAGGATGCCAATTGCTCCTGTCTTCTGTGTGCTCAGTGGAGTGGGCGGCAGCTAAGGGGAACTATAGTGCAGGGTGAGACATCCCTTCCTGGCTAGACTTGTCCGAGAATCCTTATCCTTCACTGTCTATCTGTGCCACCAGGACGGGTTCCACAGACACAGAGTCTGTGTCTGCTTACTGGGTTGGTGATCCAGGTTTCACATTTCCTGTATGCAACACAGACACTCTGCACCCTGGCCATGCCAAATTTTGATGTCCATCATTGTCATAGTCTGAAATTTCTCCAGCATCTGATGGTGGTATATCCTCAGTGGAGGAGCCAGAAAAAATGTCACCTGTGAAGATGCAAAATAATAATACCCACATTAAATACGACCCTTCACCAGGGATTTAATCTCAGTAAATGAATGCTAACTACTACATATAATGGCAGAATGTAGTAATACAAATCTTACCTTGTACCGCTGGTCATCTAGCTTGAAATCCTAATGTTCTTATAAAACAAAATGAATACAAAATGCAGTGATATACATTTGCCTAAAACATCAGAGACACACACTTGGAGCTTCCACAAAGGAGATTATCAGAAACTACTGCAGTTTTGCTCCAATATCCAGCACTCCAGCATTGTCTAGCTGACCTTGCATATGGCATATCTTTGACTGCATAGGGTTGTAAGTATAAGAGACTACTGTAAGTATGTATAGAAACCAATATTATGGGTAATGAAAGGAACATAACCTACATAAGGGCAGACTGCCCACAGTCACAATACACTAGTAGACAACTAAGCATTTCAGCTGCAATTTGTGGCAAGCAGCTACATAAACATATGTTTTCTGTGTTTTGAGTCCTGTGAGGGTGTCTCTGCCCAACGTAGTGGCATTATGCAGTTTGTGCATGATTTACATAATAAACTGTATTGCAGCCAGTGACAAGCAGTCAAACTACATATATCTAAGGCTTAACATCATCTCACCCCACAATTAAGGCACATTTGTGCTACATAATGCTGCTGTATACAGCACTTTTAATCCCACCAGGAAAACTTTCTTTACACACTAACAACAGATTATACATGTGAGAATAAGTGCAGGACTATTTAAAATAATCACACCCTATTTGTACTGTGGCCTTTACAATGACCTGTACAAGGATTCAAACAACAAAATCCAACACTCCTGCCAACTGTACAATGTTATTTTTGCTAAGGTTCACACTGACAGCACAAACTACTCACCAAATCTATGCTGTAGATTTTATTCCTGAATTGCTTATTCATTTCCTGCAATTTCTTCCAAAGTAACCTCCCTTTTGATTGACACACCTGTAGCTTACGTATGTTTTTGCACATTTTGATACAGCATATTGCCTAAGCAGTTTTACAAAGCAATACCTACTGGAGGTAGAGAAGCTAAGTTCAAAGTTAGAAAGCTCAAAGTTGTCTCACAAAGAAGAAATGTAGCTCCTGATAAACAGTTTGTGCACCTATGACTGCAAATTGTTAGACTGACCACTAGAAATTTTCAGTAGCATGATGAGGCTTTTGGCTGCAGACAGGCTTTATCACGTAAATTCAAGCCTTTGAGAGTGGAAGTTATGCTAATAAGGCACTAAATCATGAATGTTACTGAACTGCTGTTTCTATACATCACATCTGTGGGTCACACTAAGAGGTTCTTCCAGACTCGTGCACTCACCTGAACACTTGCAGAATGCACTGAGCATGCATCAGAAGGCCAGTGACTCCAACATAGACATCTTGCAACATATGTTAAATTTGTAGTCCATGGAGGTGTTAAACAGCAAATGCGCTCTCTTAATTAGGCATGGCACATATATAATGCTATTTTTCACACCTTTATACTGCCCTGACATGCTAATATTTTCTTGCTACATTATGGTCACCCAGCCACAGATGGTGCTACTAAGATGACTGATGTTACACAAAACATGCTGAAAAGTTCAAAAGGTGTGACCACAAGAGCCAGCCATAGTTATCCGGAATGAAACTTGCTGAATGACCATGACATCAAATGACAGCATTGCAGGTTGCAGGATACCCTGCTGGCACAGCAAGGGATCAAAGAGCTTCCTAGATTTGCTGCATAAGGACCAGCAGTAGCATCTGCTTGGGGATTGTTATGCACCTCCCCATGTAGAATGGATGCTTGGTACATTCTTGCCAGAGCATTGCCTGATGCCACTGGCATGCCACTTTGCTGACCAGTGCTGGCACCATGACAGTGACCTGTGGGGGAGCCATCCTGACCTTAGCTGGTGCGAAGAAGAGGTCAGAGCAAGGGCATCTGTGATGTAGTTTATGTACCTGTTCAGTCTACAGAGACAAATGTTACCACACATGTCAGTACAACACATAGTGCAATATGAGCTGCAGGCATGTTATTGAATGATATATTTTATTTTACAGCTCCAGAGCCATACAGGAAGAAAAAAAAAAGAGCAGCACCAAAGCTATTTGAGGAGAAATACAGGCAAAGGAATCCAGACATGGAAAAGTTTACAATACAAAGAGTAATAAGACAAAGAGGAAAAGTAGAAAAGGAGATTAGTAATGGAGAAGTTACAGAAATAGAAATTGAGGTTATGACGTACCTGCGAAGTGAAGGATTCCGTGTAGAAGATCTAATTCAGAAAGCACCATAACAGGATGGAGCAATGGATATCCAAATTAAGGGGAAACCAGTGGAACAGGAAGCAATTGGTCAGGTGCCATATGAAGATATTTGGAGCCTTCCACAGGAAATCAGTATAAATGTTCACTTGAAGCTAGACAGCAAGGGAAGGAACAGGAAATTGTGGAAACTGTGATGCAGTCAATGTTGAGAAGTGATAGGCCGGTGAGTTCCCATATGACAGAGCATCGGATGGCACAGGATGAACTTGAAGAGAATGTAAAACAGGAAGATGCTATAGATCTTTCTATAAAATGCCCGCATGAAATGGAAAACAAGGGATGTATCCTCAGTTTGGAAGAAAATGAGCTAAGAGAAGAGTTGCTTGATTTAATAGACATAGATTGATATATTAAAATCAAGGAAAGAAATAGATTACAGAATGTCAATAAAACCCAAAAAGTCAGAAGTCTGATAAAACAAATGAACACAGTAATTAGGACTGTCCATAGAGACCCATGCGATATAACACAAGTAAACAGGATATATTACTGTGCAGCTAAATTAATAACTGATAAAGTTCTACCACAAGAACACAGGGTGGTGAGAGAAAGGAAGGGGAGAAACTGAATACCATAAATCCAACCTCACCCAATCTCTGTCCAGACAGGCCACCTGAAGAGACAACTAACACCTTTAACGCCTATTTTATCCTTCCATGAACTTTCTCCAACTACTCTGCAAACATTCCCACTTCCTATATCAAAACTACTCTCTAAGCTAAAACCATGTATCCTTCCTGAACACTACTCTAGCCAAAGATGAACGTAAAATTATCTCTTGTCTATTCTTTGACCTCTCAAAGGCTTTTGGCACTGTCTCTCACTCTCTCCTACTGAACAAACTGTCAGACCTCAACTTCTCCCCAGATACAGTTGCATGGTTTTCTAGCCATCTCACTGACCAACTGCAATCAGTGAGATGGCACTCTGCACTATCTACTCCCCTTCCAGTAAGAATTGGTGTCCCCAAGGATCTAGTCTAGGACTATTACTTTTTAACATCTTCACCAACTTACTCTACTCCTCTTGTCCTCAGTCTACTATCGTCCATTACGCAGATGACTCTACAGTCATCACTATTGCCAACTCACCCTCTGAACTCATGTCAACTACCCAGTCATCTTTTAACTCACTCGAGACATGATTCTCCAATAACCAGCTCATCCTCAGTCCTAAAAAAACAAAACTGCTACTCTTTCTTCCTAAAACCAATAACCACATTAAATCTTCCTTATCCATAATGTCCCTAAACAATACTCCAATTAACGTCAAATCCAGCACAAAACTCCTCAGCATTACCATTGATGATCAGCTAAAATCTGATCTACACATAAACAATTGTATCAGAAAAACTCATCAGAAACTAGGTCTCCTGTATAGAAATAAACAATTCTTTACTACTGAAGCAAGGGTTACTCTTACGCATGCTTACCTACTACCTTGCTTGACATCTTGTTCCCAAATACTCACAAATCTCAACTCATCACTACTCACTAAGCTAGAATCGACTTATCACAAGATAGCCAGATTTTCAGCTCAACAAACCTATAAATCCCACCACTGCCTCTCCCTAAAATATCTAAATTGGCTTGAACTACCTCACCTGCTACTCCAATCTCAGCTCCAAATCATACACTCCATTCTATATCAGCCAGATTTCTGTCCAGCTTTATTGTCCCTCATCTCCCACTATTCCCCTACCAGACATCTCCAGAGCTCTACCTAAGATCTATTAAATATCTACAAACACAAGTCAAAAACTGGGTGCAACATATATAGCAACCACCCCTCTATTGCATGGAACAAACTCCCACTTGAAATCAGAACCCTCACACAACCCAAACAAATTAAATCAGCCACCAAAGAATACTTTAAAAGGCACTGGACCTGCCACTGCTCTCACCCTCCCTGATCACATCCATCTAACAAAGTAACCATGTATCTCCTTTCCTCCTTACCCCCCCCCCCCCCAATCACCCTCTCTCCTTTTCTCAACTTACTCTATTCCTTTCTCTTCTAACTACCTCCAAACCTTCTATCTTTATTTCCTAATCTACAATTACCTTTGAGTTACTGGTACTGTTCGTTATTACACAACACAACCTAAATAGCAAACTCCCCATGATTTTTATGCAACTTCCTATGCATTTGTATCCTTAATTATATCACAGTACTGCTATCTCCTTTTGATTTTGACTTAACTTAGTGACTACTGCAAGTGTTATTAAATTACTGTTTATTGTATGTTACATAAAATTGTTTGAACTATTTGGAGCTTTTCTCCCTGGGCCTCCGCTGAAAAAGGGCTATAGCTCAGTCAGACACTCCCAGTCAACAAATGTAAAATAAATTAATAAATAAATCATGGAAGTATCAAACAGAGAAAACTATAAAGCAATTAAGGCAAGAAGTGTCACTGTTAGAAGACTATAGAAGAGGGAATATATCAACAAAAATACTAAGAGAGATGGATGTAATTAAAGAAATGCACAGCATTAGAAAAGACCAGGCTCTATCATGCACTGTCGCAAATAACAAACTAAACATTTCAGTACAGTTGGAAAAACTTAGAAGATACATAGATAAATATAAGGGAAAAGTACAAAATAAGCAATTTATTGATGAGCCAAAACATTGTTATAGAGAATTGGGAAACAAGGTAAAAGGAATTGAAAGACTGCCAAAAAAAGAAGAAATAGAAACATTTTGGAGAAGTATCTATGAAGATCCCGTGGAACATAACAAAGATGCTAAATGGATAGAAGAAGTAAAAGAAAGAATAAGAAGTTTAAAGGTACAGGATATGAAATGGGATGAAGTAACAGCCAGAGAGATTGAAACAAAGCTAAGAAAAGCCTCTAAATGGAAAACCTCAGGCCCAGATGCAGTACCTAACTTTTGGTTAAAAGTATTAACATCTTTGCATGAAGATTTAGCCATGAGTAAGAACTATTTATATGCGCACCCCAAGCAGACACCAACCTGGCTAACAACAGGAAAAACAATGCTCCTACTGAACCTGCAAGTTACCCTAAAAATTATAGACCAATAACTTGCCTTCTGATGACATATAAACTATACATGGGAACTGATGCTGACAGAGTTTATAGTCATTTAGAAGAAAACTCAACTATGGCAGTAGAACAAAAGGGCAATAAAAGAAAGTCATATGGAACTAAGGATCATCTGTTGTTAAATAAAGTCATAGTGGAGAACTGTAAAAAGGGGAAGAATATAAGTATAGCATGGATTGACAACAAAAAAGCATTTGATAGTATCCTACATTCAATGTCATTCATGAATAACAGAGTGCTTAAAGATGTGTATAAGATACACCCTACACTGATCGACTACATTACAGTGACCATGAAACAGTGGCAGACCACTTTGCAATTAAGCCACGATAAAGGACAAGTTATTATTCCAGGGATAAAATCCAAAGGGGTATATTCCAGGGTTTCTCTCTGTCACAGCTGCTATTCTGCCTTGCCCTTAATCCATTACGCTGTCTACTTAACAGCTTAGGCCATGGTTATAATTTGGCTTCTAGAAAACAACAAAGTGTAAAGACTTCTCATCTTCTACTTGTCAATGATTTAAAACTGTATAGCTCATCGGATGAAGAACTGAAAGCACAACTGCAGGTTGTCAAAACTTGTTCAGATGATATAAAAAATGTCATTTGGTCTTGATAAATGTGCAAAAGCAACCTTTAAAGCAGGAAAACTGCGGCACCAGGAAAACATCAGTTTAGGACAACAATGTGATATAAAAGAACTTGAGCAAGAAGGAGTGTATAAATATTTGGGAATTGATGAAGGATCAGCAATAAAACATGAACAAATGTGAATAAAACTTAGTAAGGAATACTTTAGAAGACTTAAATTAATCCTGAAAACAGCGCTGACATCAAGGAACAAAATCCAAACTATAAACCAATTTGCTCTTCCTGTCCTAACTTACAGTTTTGGAGTGATTGACTGGCCCCAAAACGTGCTGGATAGATTAGACAGGAAAACAAAAAGGACACTTCATTCTCACCAAATGATTTATAAAAATCAGTGTATACCAAGATTATAACGAAAAAGTCAAACACTGCTTGCACCACAGTCCCAAAAGAAACTTTATTGTAATGAAAAATAAATAACACACACGGATTGAGCACTTTCTTCCCTTACACAGGGATTTCATCAGAATCACTTGACAACCATTAAATTCCCATTTATATACTTCCCCCATTAATAATTAATTAGTTACATCATCCCTTACCTAAAAATTATTGTATTAATTCTTAAAAGGAAACCACACTCAATGTTCAAAACTGTAAACCTATAAATACTTTTAAGTGCCTAATATAATGACTAGGTGTGCAAAAAACATGCATTTAAAAACTTTAACCAAAACTAAATCATGTTTATATAAATGCACTTGTATGTATCAATAAAACCCATGTAAGAAAAAACATATGTAGTATCAAAATATTGAAACAACTACATGAACATTTGTAGGTAATAACTGTTAAAAACTTTATAAACTCTTTGCAAATGATTGTATAAAAATATATAAAAATACATACACAAGTTTATATATTCCCAGTTCCAAAGGAGGGATGGGCCTCCTTGAAACTAATTACATGTATAGATCTAGAGTCATGGGACTCCACACATATTTGCTGACCTCACAAGTCCCAAACATAGTTAAAGTTTTGAAATACGAGAAGAATAAATCTAAGATGATTTCTCTTCTTAAGTCTAGCAGAAGCATATCGGAGTCAAGCAGAAATGGAAATCAAACCAGAAGTAGGTAAAAGTCAGGCAGCAACTGAATGTGCCAAAAAAACAAAAGAAAGAATATAAGGTGAAGGACCAGATGAGAAGACAAGAAATGTGGAAAATGCATAAATATAGTTGCAAGTATAGAAAACTTCTGGAAGATCCTCAGGTTGATCAGGAATGAACACAGGAATGGTTAAGGAGAGGTGAATTCAAACCAAAAGATAAAAGGTTAATATTGGTGCCCCAAGATAGTGGGCTGCATAGACGCTGGTTTACAAAGTCCATTGAACATGTGAAAGAAACAGACGAATGTAGGTTTTGTAAAACCGAATGGGAAACAGTTGCATACCTCGTTGCTGGTTGTGACATACTAATGGCAGAAGGGCTGTATACTGAAATGCATAATAATATGGCAAGACTGTTGCATTGGGGATTGTACAAACATTATGGTACTGAAGTGGTTGAAAAACACTGAAAACATGAGCCACAAAGCATCATAGAAAATGATGAAGTATATATCACATGGGCTCACTCATTACCAACAGTTCAAAAGATAGATGGTAGAAAACTGGATATAGTGGTCCATTAATAGAAGACAAAAGTAGCATTGATCATTGAAATTGCCACACCCAGTGACTACAGTGTCTTGCATTACAGAGACACAAAGTTATAAAATATCAGGATTTGCAGGCAGAAATGAGAGCAATGTGGAAGAAAGATACCCAGACAGTCCTAATTGTAGTAGGAGCAAAGGGTCTTATAAAAAAGAATCTACAATCGTATTTAGATACGTTACCAATACATGTAACTCTGTACGAATTGCAGAAGGAGTCATTACTGGGCACATTACGGGTGCTGCGAAGAGCACTCCTGGCTGACATCAAAGATTGAAACAATACTAATTTCATGAACTTTAATCGTACTTTGACTTAGGAATGGGGCCATTCCCATCATGGTATTAGAAACCTAAAAGATTTGGAGAAATGAAAAAAGAGAAGTGTATTATGAATGTATATTACTGCATTATGAGTCTGGCAGCAGCATGCATTGGTGTCACCTTGGATGGGTAATTGTGGGTATAGTTAGAAGTGCAGGTACTTGTACTGCAGTTTGGATTTTATTCAGAGTATGAACAATTCAGTCCTTTGGGATGTCTCTGTGTGACCTTTGCAGATTCATCCCTGTGTATCTGCAACTGTTAGACAACAGGATAGGTATAGAACGGCAGATGGCCACAGACTCACCATATTATACCAGCACTTTGTAGGCAGATTATTAATCCTATCCACAACTGTCATAGCCACAATTAAACATCAGGATGGTTACCTTTGTCCACCTATTAAGATAGCATATCTTAGCCTAGCAGCATTTTACATCATCCCCTGCATCTCCCCAACCCACATCCTGGGCTGCTTCCTCAGTGGCTGCAGGGGGAAGCAGCCTGGTGACCATCTCTCTTACCCCCAGTGGAGATTCACTGTATGGAAGTGCCATTGTTCCCTCCAGTGGCACACTCAAGGGTAGTGATTTTTGTGGCTCACAGGGAGAATGGGTGAAATGCTAAACCCATATCTGAAAAACCCACATTAAACACTTGGGAAGGCTCTTCTTGCAGTTGGTAGAGATGCATTACTATCTGCCACTACCATTAACACCTCAGGCAGGGTCTAGTGGGGAGGATGGTCAGGGGGCTGTCTGATCTCCACCTTGGTTTTACACAGGCAGTGTGATATGGAAGACCATGCCCACCTTATCCCCTATCTCTGTGTTTTCCTCCCATGTGCCAGTGCCCTCTTCTGTTGTTCTATCCCCCCATCACCAGTACCCTCCCTTTGTTTGTATGTCTCCGAATCCACTGTCCTTTCCCACCCCATCAGTCTTTGTCTGTATTCTATGTTTGTTCATTTGCCCCTGCTTCTGACAATCAGCCTATTACCATACCTTCACCATACCTTATATCCTTCCCAAACTTCCCTTCTTAAAAAAAAAACAGAAAAGAAAATGGGCACCACTAAGAAAAAGTTGTTCCATTTTTCCATTTCCCTTTTCCTCCCCCTACCCCCATTGTTACCTTCCCTAATTTCCTTGTGTATTATCCTCTACTTGCTGTCCCCTTTTCCTCCTGTCTTATGCCCAACCCCCCCCCTTATGATAAAAACAGATGTAATCATTACAGAAATCCATTTAAAGCAGCATGCTGCTTTTCCCATCTTTTCTAGTCTCAATGCACATGCATGCGCTGAGGTGTGTCCTTCCTCTATGTTTGTCAATTGTTATCATTTGAATTCTAGCAGCATCTGCAGATTCTGCTATTAAACCACAGGTTGTGTTCCTAGGGTGTGTGTGTTTACTAATTAGCTGTGATCAAAGCTGCAAGTTTTCACTTTCTTAATTGGTAATGAGCCTTGCACCACATGGTGCTATGTGCTGTACCCATTGGAGGAAATCTACAGTCATGTTAGCATATTTCTGAATTCCGGGGCTTGTGTATTCAGCATATCTGTAAACATCAATTTAAGTTTCAACATTTTATCCAAACTGAAAATGGAGCCTCTGTCCAGACAGACATTTCTAATAAAGAAATGCAAATGTGGGTCATCCTCAGTCAGTTAACAATGTCTGCCTAAATCCATCATTCTGTGAAGTAGCCAATCATTTGAAGTGAAGTACTCTCCTCTGCAATCAGTACCCCCTCTAACAAGGCACCAGATAGGCTCGTGGCAGTGCTTCTGGTACTGCAGACAGCAGATAAACTTACGGCACTGCTTTTGGCACATACAGTAGTACAGGGCCAGTGTTCGATCTTACACAGAGCCTCTAACCAGCACAACAACAAACCCGGTTAAATGGTGGCACCAGTAGATGCAATTATAAAACATATGTTGGTTATCTTCGCTGTGTTAAGATCTCACTTCTGGATACGCCAACAGTCATAGTACAAACTATCATAAACACATTTGTTAATGCAATTAATTTGGTAATTTGCGATACTCATATCATAACATAAATTCCTTGAGTTGGGTCATTCTGGAATATAGATGCATGTGTGCTTATAGATCCTGTATTTATAATATTGCAAACATGTAGCGCATTAAGACTTCATCTCTGTTTGATGTAGATGGATACAGTTCTCTCATTCCACATGCAGAAACCAAGATGAAGATTAAGATTAAAATAATCAGCATGTTGAGACAGAACAAACAAATAATTAAATATATAATAAGCATTGTAAGAAATGTTTTCAAAATATCACATAACTAGTTAAATAAAAGAAAGAAAGAATGAATTAATAATGTATATCAAGTTTTTTTTTTCAAAATGAGTAATAAATACAGAAATGCATTCAAATGGCTTGTATAGCTCTAAGAATGTCAGCTACTATTTACTGAAGATTTGCTGGCCAGATCAAAACAAATACAGAAGTGCTAGATAGCTAAATACATGAATAAATAAATACACAGGAACAACATTTGAAGGGTTACAAAATACTAGAAGACATTAACTGATACAGGCTTTAATTGTAAAGCACCATCGTCGGTGCTTGCTGAAAGTGTAAGGCCATTACTCTGATTCTTAGAACAAAGTGCAAGTAAGAAGAACAAACTGTAGTATCTTAGAGTATTCCCTCTACTCCAGGGTACAGTCATATGGGAGTTAGTGCAGACAAGTAGCAGGAGGACTGGTGTCATATCCTTCTTACAAAACTGCTTTAAAAATGTAACAGTGAATTTCCAAATTCAGTGTTTATTGTTGAAGTGCACTTTAATTTTAGAAGGGAAAGGACTTGCAGTATCTGGTCTTGCCCTTCTGAGAGGGAGCCAAGCATCATAATAGCATCATCTCCAGCAACAGGTCAAATGGCACAGAAAGCAGCAGGCAGTTCAGATATCATCTTAATACACCTAGGAGTAATGATCTTGTGTCAGATGCAAATAAAAGACTTAGTAAAGAGTATAAGACAGGACTTGAGGGAGGGAAAGCTATGTGACCTTGGGTAAGGCCGGTATGTTTAGAAGCAGTACAGAAGTTTAGGTGGCACAATGCCACTTCTCAGCAAGCAGCGGGAAAAGAGAGAAAGTAGAACTCAATTATGAATAAGATGATGGGGAGATTTTATTTTATTTTATTTTTATTTTACATTTGTTGACCGGGCTAGTCTGGCTGGATACATGTCCATTTTCAGCAGAGGCCCGAGGAGAAAAGCTCCACTATAAACTAAGTACATTACATAAAAAATTTACTACTCTAAGATAATAGCTAAAATCAGATATTACAAAAGCAAAAAAAGAACAAAAGATAATTTAAAAGAGAAACAAGTTTACAATAAGCAGTTCATTAAATATCCACAATTGTACAAAAAGTACATACTTAAATCTCAAAACAGTAAAAGTATCAAAACTGAGGTGGATAGAGAAGAGAAGAGTGGAGGGGAAACAGAGTAAGAGAAAATGGTTAGTCAGGTGTATTGCAGGAACACAGCCAATGATTTTGGAAGTACTGTTTAATTTTCTGTTTGAAAAGTGGCAGGGATGTAGTCAGAGTTATGTCACTAGGTAAGAGATTCCAACTTCTACCTATTGTATTAGTGAATAAAGAATCACCTGCTGTGTTGTTTGCCTTTATAGATTTTGCCATGAGTTTACAAGAGGAGCCGAAGTGAGTTGAGATTGTTGTAAGGGGTTAGAAGTTGAGAGAGTATTGGGGTGTTGTTGGGTAGGTGTAATATGTTGTGGGCAATAGTGAGTTGAGGAATTATCAGGTAGTTTTGAAATTCGAGCCAGCCTAGTTGTTTTAGGTTTATACAATGGTGGGTCCTGAATGGGTTACTAGTGGCGAAGCGAGCTATGTTGTTATAGCAAGTAGAAAGTTTGTTTAGGTTACTTTTCTTAAGGTTTGTATAAATAGGGGAAGCATACAGGAGAGTTGATAAAAGATGAGATTGAGCAATTTTAATTCTGGTTGCAGGGGTTAGAAAAGGTTTGATGCGATAAAGGGATCCTATTTTTCTGTTAACTAACTTGATGTTGTTGTTAATGTGCTGATCAAAGGAGAGAGTATTGTCAATGGTTATTCCTAAAAGTTTTGTAGTGGGATCAGGTGAGATGAGAGTACCATTATTTGAGTAAATGGTAAAGTTTAAAGGGGGGGACCGAGTGGTGGGGGAGAAGAGGAGGAGTTTTGTTTTTTTGGCATTTAGAAGGAGAAAACGTTTAGAAAACCATGTTTCTACAGTATTAAAGGTATTTTGGGTCAGAGAGATAAGTTCTGAAGAGGATGGTGCTGAGCAGATAAGGGTTGAATCATCTGCATATTGTATGCAGGTTGCTTGTGGGATTGCAGTCTGTAGATCGTTTATAAAGAGAGAGAACAGAAGTGGACCAAGAATGGAGCCCTGGGGAACTCCGATGGAAATGGGCAAGAGTGATGAGATATGGTTTTCCCATATTACAGCTTGTTGTCTGTTGTTAAGATAAGATTTAAACCAATTAATGGCGAATTTATCACAGGAGAGAGATTCAAGAATGTTGATTAAGAGAGTGGTTAACCATATCGAAAGCTTTAGAGAGGTCAATGAAAAGAGCGAAGAGAGTATTGTTGTTTCGATTTTTGTTGATAGTATCTACAAAGGAAAAGAAGGGCAGTGGTGGTACTGTGGTGAGGTCTAAAACCATGCTGACAGTTTGCTATTATGTTGTGAAGAGAGAGATAGTGCACAAGTTGCTGATGAATGCATTTTCCATGATTTTTGCTAGGGGTGAGAGAAGGGCGATTGGTCTAAAGTTGGAAAGGTCAAGGGAGTTACCACCTTTATGTAGTGGGATAATAAAGGAGACTTTCCAGATGTCAGGGATGGTTCCCTCTTGGATAGTTCTGTTTATAAGTAAGGATATAGGGTATGCAATTTCTTTGGCAGCTTTCTGAAGGAAGAGAGAAGCCTGTCTGCAGAAGGGGTGCAAGGTTTCAGTTTGTGAATGAGTCTATAGATGAAAGAAGTAGATATGGGTTTTAGAGAGAAGTTGTAGGTGGAGTTAGCTATATTATTTGGAATAAAAGAGTTGTTGGTGTTCATTTGTTTGGCTAGGGATTGAATAGTTTCAGAGAAAAAAGAGTTGAAAGCATTAGCAGTCTGGAGAGGGGTTTCTGGGTCAGCATTAAGTGGGGATGGAGTTTTAGCAATTCCTGGGGAAAGAAGTTTATTTACTGATGACCAGAAATATTTAGAGTTGTTAAGATGAGTTTCCTGAAGTTCACAGTAGAATTTTTTCTTGTCAGAGATTATTGATTTCTTAGCCAGATTTCTAAGCTGGTGAAAAAGAACTAAATCAGGGTTTTGTCTATGGCATCTCCATTTCGACCATGCTTTGTTTCTAGTATGAATGAGTTTTTTAGTATTGTTGGTAAGCCATGGGGCTGTTTTGGTTTTTATTCTAATAGAACGTTCAGGAGCATGTTTATCAAGTATGGATAGGAAGGTAGTATTAAAAAATGAGACTGCCTCCTCCAGGGGAAGTGATTTTAAGCAATTCCAATTGCATGCTCTTAGTTCAGCTTGGAAAAGGTCTATGTTAAAATGCTTGATAGAACGAATTAGCCTTGTATTTGGAAGGTTAACACATTCTGACTTTTGTCTAGTAATGTAGGTTAGGGAGTGGTCGCTGATATCGTCTGGCATAGTACCTACTTTATACTGTTTGTTG
Organism: Protopterus annectens; assembly: GCF_019279795.1. Taxonomy (NCBI): domain Eukaryota; kingdom Metazoa; phylum Chordata; order Ceratodontiformes; family Protopteridae; genus Protopterus; species Protopterus annectens. The sequence goes on along the minus strand of NC_056741.1, from coordinate 616,182,838 downwards.
ACTTTATTTGTGAGTATCCAGTCTAATATACTCTCTCTCTTACTGGGCTTATTGACTCTTGTAGTTGAGGTAATAGTTTGGGTGAAACCATGTAGGTTAATATGAGAGGAGGGATTGTCAGCATTAGTAGTGTTCCAATCTATATTAACGTCACCAAGAATTATGGTTTCCTGGGGGTAGGTGGTAGAAACCCAGCTTAGAAAGTCTTCTAATATTGGAATGTTGTTACCTGGAGGAAGATACACATATAAAGTAAAGGGCTTTTTTGGCATTAAGTTGGAGTTTAATAATGATGGCTTCTATTTTGCTATCTTGGTTTGGATATGCTGGTTGAGTAGAGATGTTAAGTTGATTTTTGAAAAGTATTGCTACTCCACCACCTTTCCGTTTTAAGCGGTCATGTCTTACTATATTATAACCTTGGGGTATAATCTCTGAGTCTTTTGTGCCTGTGTTTATCCAGGTTTCTGAGAGACAAAGGATATCAAAGAGTGGATATCTAAGAGGGCATGGATAAAGGGTATTTTCTTACTTATGCTTTGAATGTTGAGGTGTCCTATGAGGAAATTATTATTAAGGTTAGGTGAGCAGTTTTGGGGAGGAGGGGAGATAGGGCCAGGGTTAGGGTGGATGTCTCCATCTTGTAGGGTAGGATTAACTAGTTTAGTTAAAAGGTTGCTCTTTAGAAATGTGAGAGGTTTTGTTTTTTTGTCTGATTGTAGGAGGTAGGTAAGGTGATGTAGCCTGTGGAATTTAGGTAGATGATAGCTAGGGGTGGAATTAACATTAGAGTGTGATGTGAAAGTGAATATAGTAGAAGTGTGTTTTTGAGAGGAATTATGAAAGTTGTTTAGTGAAATTTCAAAGAAGGTGAGATGGTATGTTGAGAGAAGGGTGGTCAGGAGTAAGATTGAGAGTAGAGGCAAAGTTGGTATGTAGGGAGTCATTATTTAGTAATCTGAGAAGTGAGGAGGAAGGAGGAAAGTACAAAGGGAGAGGTCAGTGTGGTTACCAGGAGAGGGGGTAGTATATCTTTAGAACAGTTGGAAAATAAGAATTGGATGCTAAAGGGAATACAGAATGATATGACTAGAGAAGACAGGGTAGGAGTAAAGAGAGAAGTGTAAGAAAGGGAGAAGGGTAATTTAAGAAATTAAGGTAATAGGGCAATGAAAGTGATGGGGGGAGTGGAGGGGGTGTGTTAAGGCTAGGTAACAATCTGGCGGGAAGGAGAGGGATAGGATAGGAGGGAAAGGGGTGTGGTTGTAGTGCTATAAGACTAGGACCCTGGGGTGGGTGGGAATTGGGGTAGGGAGGGAGCGAGTGAGCCCAGGGCTTAATGGAGCGGGGATACACAAAGTAAACCAAAGAGGAAGGAAAAATTATCAGAGAAAGCTGGCTGAGGCCGAGTGAGTAGAGTATCTAGGAGGATAGGGTAAGAGTGGAAGAAGAAAGGGATAGGAATAAGAGGGGTGAAATAGGCAGCAAGGGGAAGAAATACAAAACTGGTTCAAAAGATATTAAAGGAAAAGGGCGACATCTAGTGGGCAGTAGCTGTGATTACAGTAATATAGAGTAATATAGAGATTACAGTAATATAGAGTGGAAATAAAAGATAAGGCTAGAGGGAGAGAAAGCTCAAGTTAAATACCACGTTAGGTCAGGGAGGGATTGGAAATAAAAGAGTAAGGGTGGGGGTTGCTGCTGGCAAGCTTGACCGGGAGCTAACAGATAGCTTAGCAGGTTTAAAACTGTTACAATTTACAAGTCCTACATAAAGGTAGACATACTTTCTTGAATCTTGATGTAGAGGGTTGCAGGAGAAGGCTAGGTTTTGCAAAGTTCCAAGGGTAGTTGGCAAACAATACAGTAGCAGAAATTAGCGGAGGGGTTCCACCCAGGCAAAAACACAGGGTATATCCAGGGGGTAGCTAATATGGGAGGAGAGAAGTTGAGATAATTAAATAATGTTAGAAAACCTAATTGCAACACAATGTATTTCAGACAGTGCAGAAATCACAGGTTGTTCTAGATGGAGATGTTATGTGGCACATTGAAGGATAACATTTATATAGACAGAAGAGTGTAATAGGGATGGAGTTTACTAGTCAGATAAGTATTACATGGGTCTTTATGAAGGATATGACCAGGAGTCTACAGCATGTCTATGAAAAAAACTATTTGGCAGGAAGGGGGACTCCCCCTCCTTAAGTGAGGGGAAGATAGGATCAGTAAAAGTGGATAAAGTTAAGTGGGAATAGAGATCAATGGGGTGTTTTAGATGGTTCTTCTCACAAGGTTAAGGTTACCTTAGAGGAAGGTCATGGGACTCCTTAGCCTGATCCCCTTAGTAGGTGTAATGTGTCCCATTAAAGGAAAACATGGGAATACCAATTCAGAATTGCCATGCATTTTGGTATGAGGAGCAGGAAACCAGTACAGTCTTTTAGCAGTACAGTTGTTAGGCTTGTTCTTCTAAAATCCTGCTTTGTGCACATTTTTGTACTGGCTAAGCTCTGTTGGCATAGACAGATAAAACCTTGACTACGATTGAGTCGATCTGACATCAGTTACTGCCTCAAACATCTGCTGGAGTTGGTGTAGAAATAACGGGCATGCTGATTTTGGGGTGGGCATTTGGCAACCAAGCCACAAATGTGGCAACTTTCATTGCAGTTGCACTCACAAGGAGAAGGCAGACTGTCTCCCATGGTGATGTGGGTAACTTGTTGCCACCAATGGGATGGGTTAGGACCCATGCTTGAAATTGCCCTTATTCCCAGGATGCCATTGCAGATATAAATGACTGCTGAGGCTGCCTGTATGATGGCCTCATCTGGCCAGCTCTTGCTCTCTCTGAGTAGTACCAGACAGAGGAATAAATGGACTTGCTTAATAGGAGGAGACCTGATGGATGGCAGGCAGACCATGAGAAAGCAGACAAAATAAACTTGTATTTTACTGACTAAAATATTAATGTAACTGATAATAAATGCATGGCTGCTGCCAAGGGCACTGGAACCATAGCGCACCCGCCCACTTTTAAGAGGCTTCAACTATTAAAAAAAAGAAAAACACTCCATGGTGGTAGCATCTTCTCATTTAAGGAGGACCATGCACATGCCAACGCAGATATAAACTCAGTCCGCATGCACAGAATTTAAAATTATCTGTTCTGAGGTGTGTGTGTGTGTGTGTGTGTGTGTGTGTGTGTGTGTGTGTGTGTGTGTGTGTGTGTGTGTGTGTGTGTGTGTGTGTGTGTTTACACTGGCAGTTCCATTTGTTTCTGTATAGGACAGAAAGTGTGTGTATGCATGTGTATATATAATTTAAACTAGCCATTAATATGAGAGATAAAATGTGTGTGTTACTGTGTGAGAATGTAGGTGTGTGTATGGATGTGTGAGAGCAGAGAAAAGGTAGATGTGTGTGTGTGTGTGTGTGTGTAATTTAAACTAGTGGCCCTGTTCATTTCTGTATGAGAGAGAAAGTGTGTGTGTGTGTGTGTGTGTGTGTGTGTGTGTGTGTGTGTGTGTGTGTGTGTGTGTGTGTGTGTATAATTTAAACTAGCCATTCTGTTCATATGAAAGATAGTGTGTGTATGTGTGTGGAATTTAAATTAGCTGTTCATTGCTGTATGAAACAGAAGGTTTGTGTGTTGCTTTGTGAGAGAGTAGGTGTGTGTATGGAACATAAACTATCTGTTTGTTGCTATATGAAAGAGAAAGTGTATTTGTGTTTTGTGTGTGTGTGTGTGTGTGTGTGTGTGTGTGTGTGTGTGTGTGTGTGTGTGTGTGTGTGTGTGTGTGTGTGTGTGTGTTTATCTTACCTCTCAACTTTCCAGATTTAGCCTCATAGTTTTGGTTTGTTTCTCATAGCATTTCTGTTTATTGGCAAATTTTGGAGGACTGAAGTCAGTAAATAATGACATATATGAGTTTTAGACTTCATATCCTTCAGAAAAAATGCAAGCCAACACAAATCCTGTTATTCTAGCAACTTTCTAAGTTAAAAAGAGCAATATTAAAATCTATCCTTATTTTTGGCTATTGTATTCTTGTTATTTCAGGCTGTGTCCAGATTTCTTACGCTCATGCATACCTCTCAACTGTCCAGATTTATGCAGAATGTTCTGATGTTTGCCTCATAGTTTTGGCCTATTCCTCAAAATATGTGTTTTCCTGGCAAATCATTGAGGATTGAAATAACTAAATAATGTCATACATTTCAGTTTCAGACTTCATTTCCTTCATAAAATGCATACTAAGGCAAATGTTATTCTAGCAACTTTCTGTCTATAAGAGCAATATTTGAAATATGTCACTATTTTGGGCCTTAGTTCAGATTTCTTATGCTAAGATGTTGAGAGGTATGTATGGTATGTAATGCCCTAGTTTTTGGGGGGGGGCAGGTTACTCAATTAACTTGATAAGGCTTGACCCTGTAACTTGGTTACAGGAGACAAGAGTATGAATCCTGTACACCAACTACCAGACTGTTAAAGGAATTGTGAGCTTCAGTGGTGACAAGAGCCTGAATCCTGTACACCAACTACTAGACTACTGATGGAATTGTAAGTTTTGAGTTTCCATGCATTTTCAGGGAATTATGAGTTTCAGTGCATTTTCAAGGGATTATGAAATTCAGTTCATTTCATAGAATTGTGAGTTCCAAGGGAAAACTGTACTGTTGCTCATGCTAATTCTGTTTTCAATGTGCAACTCATTCTTTTGTTTATCAAATGACAGTCACTGTTTGTGTTGCAGAATTTGAAAGCAGTGTTAGTACTATAATTGCCTTTGGTGCAGAAGGCTGTGGAGTCTACTCCCACGCCATGTAGATGGAGTGCTGATATTGTAGGGCCCTTTTGATTGCTGATTATTTAGTGCATTTTAAGGGGGGATGGGGTTCTACACTCATGAGTGTGTCCTCTTTTGTATGAGATGCCTGGTAACTATGAACTTGTTGTCAGTTTGTCAGTCATCCCTTGTTGCAATATTACCAGCTTACCAATTTTAATGTAACATTCTTTAAGATCAGCAGACAATGAATTTGTAGATGAAACATTGAAATGAAAAGTTGTTTTCCAGTAGCAATTGCTGCATTGGTTACAGATCTCTTTAATGTGGAATTATTCGGACAACTTTTACTTCTGCAGAGTTTGAACTTATTGAGTGATATTGGTAGATTTAACGACAGAAGTTTGAGTGGCCTTTTATGGTTGCAATTTTCTGAAATGGTTAGTTTTGTCATTACTGGTTCATACATTTTGATTAATTACTTATTGGAAGAATGTTCAAAACTACAAATTTAAAATATATTTTAACAAGTGATGCTGTATTATACAGGGAATATAATTTAATACAATCATGAAGGTGAATCAAAGAACACGTACATATGCTTGGCCCTAAAAATGTGTGCAAGGAGCCTATGATTTGAAAGCAGCCCAAAGGTAAACTTAATCCTCCACTGGCCAGATGTATTTTCTTTGAATGTGGGTTTTCATGCCGTTTCAATGAATGCGACTTTCAAGGGCAAAGAAGTTTACTGCTCGTGCTGTCTATTTTCAATCTGAGACTGTGTTGTTTGTTTAGCAAATTGCTATCAGTGTTTGTGTTGTTTTATTTCAATATCTGTAATCACTGTAGAAGTAAATAAGAAAACAGTATGCACACTGACAGGGTTGAATGTGCTTATGGTAACTGGGGAGAAATAGCCAAGTAATAGAACACTGGAATGGCTGGGGAGGGGGCTGCTGTGGAAGGGATAAGGGGTTGCTGCAGGAGGGGGCTGCTGTGGAGGTCCCTGATCTATTACCCTGCCTAGGCACCCATTTGACCATAATCCAGCTATGGTATTTTACACTATTTACTTTAAACTATTGGAAGCTGGAATGAAACAACAAAGTATCAGCTGTAAAAAATAAATGCTTTCGTTCTGTGTTTGGCAATAAAGGAATGAAAACGCTTATTATTTTTTACAACTGACACTTTATTGTTTCATTCCAATTTTCAATAGCTTATGGTTTTCATCAGTGGTGGCTGGTGACTTCAAATTAAAGGGGGGCTGCAGGAGACAGCTGAATTGGTGGGGTCAATGGGAAGGGGTGCAGCCAACTAGAAAGGGGAGGAGCTATGCTCAAAACCACAAAAACTAAATATACTGCCCTGGGTGCCAAACCGTCATTATGAGAGTCCAATCAAGACAAAATGAAGTGTAGAAGAATAAAAATATTTCAATGCATTGACTGCATGACAGCTTAATATCTAGATGGAAACAAAAAAGGTTGTGAGGCATGAAAAAATGAATTACTTTTTTTAAATATATTAATGGAATGCCAGTCAAAATCAAGTATAAGAAAAACAAGCAACACTCAACTCAAACCACTTCTTGCACTGAAGTTATAAATATAATTTATATTCAGCTTTATTAAAGTACCAACTAACATGCTGAAAGTAGAAATCTCTGATGCCCCCACTTGTAAAAATGTTCCTTATCCAAAAAAAGACCTGCTGCCTGACATCTACTTGTTTCATGGGGAAAACATGATCAAAGTAAAAAATGAAAAGCAAACAAGAAATAAGCTCAAGATACATTGCTTAAAAGGATTACTGTACAGGTTATGGACCACATGGTTGGCATTCTGTTTACGGGTAAAGCCTGCAGGTAAGGCCTGCAGAGATGACTGGAAGTCTCCAAGTGTAATGAGACTCTTAAAATAATGTAATCCTGTCCTTTATTACAAATACTGGCATATGCATTTCAATACCCAAGGTTTATACATTATCTAGTTAAGTATTCTCTACATGGCAACAGAAAGGCTTTCAATGTTCGCAATTCTTTAACAGTATGCTTATTAAAGCTTACTTGCATCTTGCAATCTCAGCCAAGCTTACCTGGTGCTCATTAAAGTATTGCTACTTAAACACAGAGCAACAGGCACTTTGAGTAATAAGCATAAATCAACAGTACAAAAAATATGACAGAAACCAGACCATTCTGTAAAAATCAAGGACAGATGGAAAGCCACTCTAGTACTTGTGTCTACCTTGGATGGGGGGGGATACTCTGCACATGTACACTGCATAACTACTCCTTGCCTTGCTTCGACACATCCAGAGTCATTACGTGGGGGAGTGGGGTGCAACAAGTATGTCACAGTTTGAAATGTCTCTGGCTGACTTGTGATGGCCCTGACACATTTGTCATACCTCTCAACCTCAGAGCAAGAAATCTGGACAAAGCCATACAAAGAAATGGGACAAAGGCCCAAAAATAAGGACAATTTTTAAAATATTCCTCTTATAAACTTAAAAAGATAATAGAGGTCTTGCATTAGTATAAATTTTCTGAATGGTATGAAATCTGAAACTCAAATGTCTGTCATTATTTTCTAACTTCAGTCTTTAATGATTTGTCACTAATTTGCCAAAAAAAACACAATTTTATGAAAAATGGACCAAAAATGTGATGTAAAAATATAAAATAGCAATACAATACAGCTGGGAACCTGTCAAAGTAGGGACACTTTAATATTATTACTGCTAACTTGAGCAGCTGACAAAATAAAAGAATCTACATGCATTTCTTAAATAAAAGTAATCTAACTGATTATTACAGTTATTTCTTAATTATAAACCCTCCATGTTTTCTTCCAAAATTGCTATTTTGCGGAGGGATCATTAGGGGAAGAGCAACATTCTGAGCCAAAATCAGGGACAGTTGAGAGGTTTGGCTATGCCTAATTCTATAAAGCAATTTATTTGCATGTACCTCTCAACCTGTTAATGCAATGCTGGACAAGGCCAAATATATTGGGGGAACATATAAACAGTACTAAAAATTGCTCTTGTATAAACTGAGACAGTTGATAGAACAGGTCTTACTTTAGCATGCATTTTTCTGAAGGTTATGAAGTCTGAAACTCAGTGTGTCATTATTTAGTGACTTAATTCCTAAATGATTTGCCAGAAAACCACAAATTTTATGAGGAACAAACCAAAAATAAGAAGCAAAAAATCTATTAATTCTTTGAAAATCTGGACAGTTGGGAGGTAGAGTTCAGCTGGGACTGCCTAAGTTTGTCGCCCTTCCCCCTCACAAAACCATGGTCGAATGGAGCCTCCCCCTGCAGCCATTCCAATGATCCATTACTTGGCTATTTCACTCCATTTACCATAAATACTAATGTGAATACTGATTTACTTCTATGATGATTTGAACTTCATTTGAAAGTTTTATTTTGCATTTTACAGCACAAACACTAAGACATCTGCTAAACAAACTTGGCATTAAAACTTCTCTGCCATTGAAACTCACATTCATTGAAACAACATTGAAACCGACATTCAAGGAAAACACATTTTACCCGTGGCAGATAAAGATTAATTCTGGGCTGTTTTCAAATCATAGGCCCCTTGCATATGAAACATACATGTGCTCTTTGATACACCTTCCTATTGCTTTGAACATTTTTCCAGTAAACAATGAAACAAAACGCATGCACCAATGACAAAACTGCCCAATTCAGAACATTTCCATCATAAAAGTCTACTCAAACTTCGACAGTCCACTATTATCAGTAAATATGCACAATTCTACAGTCCACCATTATCAGTAAATATGCACAATCTCTGAAGTAGTAAAAAGTCATCTAAATAATTCCACGTTAAATAAATCTGTAATGAAGAGGTTGCTGCTAGCAATCACCTTTATATTTCATGGTTTCATCGAAAAATAAAGTGTCTGATGCCCCTGAGGAATAAATTGCCTAAATTACATTAAAAATAAGCTAGTAATATTGCAATAGGAAATGGATGGCAAACTAATAACAGGCTCATAGTATCTTAACTTTCAGTATGGCAGCATTCACCCTTTATGGGAGTAGAACCAACAACCTTCTGCATCAAGATGCAAGTACACAACCTGTTGTGCTATTAGCAATGTGAGCTGACTTAGCATAATCAGCACTAAACTTCTCTTCCCCTGCAGCTCTCAGCTCCTTGTAAAATCTACTCAATACTCAACTGCATCTCAACTTCGCAGCTCAAGAAATCTGGAAAACGCCAAATTTATTGGGGTGGGTCAAAAGGGCAAAAACCAGGGACACATTAAACATTGCTTATATAATCTTAGAAAGCTGCTAGAATAAAATGCTGTGTTACCACCATACATTTTACTGCCAAGGTCCCTGTGCAAAAGAGTCAGAACAACATACCACTATGCCAGATCACCTGCTTTGTGAAAGAAAAATGCTGTGTTACCACCATACATTTTACTGCCAAGGTCCCTGTGCAAAACAGTCAGAGCAACATACCACTACATCAGCTGCTTTGTGAAAGAGAGGAAGACTGAAACTTAAATGGCTGTCATTTAATGAATTCAGTTCTCACCATAGCCGTCAACCTCTTAGCACAAAACACCTGGACAAACCCAGTAATGAGGGAATACAGCCCTCAAACATATTCAGTGAATTCAGTTCTTGCCATAGCTGTCAACCTTAGCACAAAAAACCTGGACAAAGCCAATAACAGGGTAATACAGTCCCAAAAATAAGGACAAATTTCAAATAGTCATCTTATAAACTTAGAAAATTGCTATAATAAAAGGTTGTGTTACTATATATTTATTGCTAGAATAAAAAGTTGTTTTATTATGTATTTTCTGAAAAATATGAAGTCTAAAATTCAAATGCCTGTCAATTTTACTTCTGACGGAACAAAAACAATTTTCAGCAGAGGCCCAGGGAGAAATACTGTAGACACATGTCTTTGTAAAATGGCAGGACACCAGAGCAAATCCACACAAACACAGGGATAAGATGCAGACTCCACACAGAAGGCACCCCAGCCAAGAATCAAACCAGAAAACCTAGAGCTGTGAGGCAACAATGCTGCCACTGCATGACTGCACCATCAAATATGTAAGGAATTAAACATTCAGAAACCTGAAGTCTGAAATTCAAATGCCTGTCAATTTTATTTAACATTTGTTAATCAGGACAGTCTGACTCGAAACAAAAAAACTATTTTCAGCAGAGGCCCAGGAAGAAATAATGCAGACATGTCTTTGTAACATGGGAGGACACAAAAGCAAACCCACACAAACACAGGGAGAAGATACAGACCCCACAAAGAAGGCACCCCAGCCAAGAATCAAACCTGAGAACCTGCAGGTGTGAGGCAACAATGCTATCACTGCACCATCAAATATCAAGCATGGCAACATTTACAAACCAAAGATATTATGAGGAACAGATCAGATCAAATATGAGGCAAAAATCTGCAATTTTTTTACAAATGGTGGTGGGTAGGGAATTCAGGTCTTTAACACCTGCATACAAGGTACAGGGTTCAAGCCTGAGATATTCCCTACCACACCACCATGAGTCTAACCACCAGTATATTGCACCTGGGGCATTTTCTCTCTCACACACACACACACACACACACACACACACACACACACACACACACACACACACACACACACACACACACCTTGTAGCAAAACCATACATCCAAATCCATCTCCACACACAGTAGACCACTCCAAATCCAGACCCCGCCTGTCGCGAGATCTTCCCCTAATGAGACCCCTGCCTGTCGTGAGATCTTCCCCTGACGTGACTGCAGCAAACTCCAGACTGCTGACGTCGCAGTCCGACCCCGACGTGTTTTCCCAGCGAGTTCCAGGACAGTCTATGCAGTTTAAAACTGCATAGACTTCTGGCAGCTCCGTTCTTCATGTTTCCCAGTCAGGACTGCTGCTGAGACACTCTGCGCATGCTCCAGACTGTCTCAGCAGCAGTCCGGACTAGTGCGCATGCGCGAAAGTCCTCGATTTTTAAATTTTTTTTATCTTTTCATTTTCTTTTTATTTTTTTACTTTTTCTTTATTTTACAGTTGAGGGGGCTGCAGTCCGGTAGTCCAATAGCACGGGCCACCCCTGGTTTTCATTATTTACTGTTAATTAATAATGGTCATATTGTTGAACATGTCAGTGCAGTTCTGTGGATTGTGGACCTCAGCTGAAGTGGCAGCAGCCCACCCAGGTATGTTCTGGGCAGTCATTTATGAAGCAACAACAGTAAAAATAATAATGATGACGATAATGATGATAAAATAAGACTTAATGCAGGCAAGAAACTGGAATCACTTTGACTCTGCTATTACTATATTTTCTGAAGATGTTAATACACTTTCTTCCTTGCCTTAATTCTTCTTTTTTTTCATTTTTTATTACTGTAAGTTGGCTCCAGTTTTGTTAGATTTTTAAAGTAATGCAAGAAACATTAATTTATTAAGCACAATAAAAAATAAGGTGAGATTTTTATTCTGCTTATAAAAAAATTATTCAATCTTCTTGCCTGACTTTAAGCCTTTTAGCAATTTACCAATATGTTCGCATTTTTAGTAATTTTTATATTTATGACATTAATTGATTATTGTCATTTATTGGATGATTTATATCATCTGACTATTTGAATTGTGTATTTAAATGTGAAGGTTGAAGAGGGTGTGTTTCTGAAGAAGTTCTATTTTATTAAACTGAATGAAAGCGCTAAGAAGTTTGGCGTGTGTCTATCTTTTTCACCTTGCTTGCAGTTGTTATTTAGTTTGTTTTAGCTGCTTTGTGGAGTTTCGAGGTAGTAAATAGTTTATTCAAATTTCCGTTTTTAGATTACTAAGTGCCCCCCCAACAGCTTCTGGCACTTCTACCTGTTGCCATCTAATTCCGTTCTGTTATATTGTCGTTCAGTTCATGACAATGATTGGAAAAGAAGGTCAGGGCAGTAAGGAGACTTAATTGATAGAAGCAAGGCTCAGGAGGGTCGGTAACACTGACACTCTCTCCTCAGCAAGGACCATGTTAAAAACACAATATGCTATACATGAGGTAGGTCTGACAGGCAAACCAATTCAAATGGTCCAGCATTAAACTATTTAGCAAGGCTTCAGCAAACTTTTAAGCATAAACCTACTGCTGGAAACTAGGATGCAAGAGAGTGTAATGATTTTTTGACAAATTCTTACAGTACTAGCACTCAGATTTCGATGAAATTAGGACGCTGCAGTAGCGGGAATGATGTGTATTCTGAACCTAGAAAGGAAAGTATAAAAAAGGATTTGAGTGCAGTTCTGAACTTCTTTTAAACAAAATCTAGACCTTAGAGCCAAATAACCAAAGTTGTATACCATTTATTTTCGCAACAGGATTTCTACTGATCCACATTTAAGACTGTTTTTGTGATTTAGAGAATGTTTTTCAGTAATAACACCACATGCATAATCTCATTGGAATCTAGCTACTTCCTGTTTTATGCGTCGGGAACCCAAACCAGAATCGTGAAACTTGCTTGTTTGCTTGCTCCTCACTCCTGTCTCTGCACTTGGCACCATGACCATTTGGAAAAACATGGATATGAATTTCAAAACTCCACTTACGTTTCGATCTTTATTCTAAAGAAAACGTTGAAAAAACGTAGTTGTGGACTGTGTGTTTTACATTAACACTGATACAAAGAATTACGGGCTTATCTAGTGCAAAAATACTGGAAGTAAAGGACGCAGACGGACCAGTTATCCATTTCCCGTTAGGTTAGGCTGCCTAGCATTCGTGCTTTATATGTATATATATATTTTCACAGATCGAAATGATAGATTCATAATAAGCCACCAAGACTCAGACAGAGCAAATTGAACAATTCCAACCTTACGTGCCACTGCCACTACTACAATTTGAAATATCTTAATATTTTGGGATTGTTAAAGTACATGGTTAAATCAAGACGCATTTTGACTCCGGTTAACCTTGAGCATGCCGTCTGTCAACCCCTTAGTATAAAACGATGCAGTATATAATAACTACCCTTTACAATAATAAGCTGCCAGGCGTGTCTTTAATTAAATAACCCAAGTGCAACAAAGTTGTAGCACACCCTGCTGGGGTAATTCTTTGCACCTAGCATCGTGTAGCTTGCAGAGCTGAGGTAGTTAAACACCAAGCAAAGCTTCTCTAAAAAATGTTTTATGCAAATTGCTTTGTCTGCCAGCCACATTTGATTATTTAACTGTTAATTTGCTCGATAAAACGGCACCCACTCCTATTACAGAGTTTGCACTTCAGGAAATACAGCATTTCTTGGATACAGTGCACGATGCTGCATATTTTCGTGAAAGATGAGATGTGTGCTGTGAACGAAGCTGAATCCCCAAACTAACCTATTATGTATGTGTGCACTTTTGTAAGCAGACTACATATGGTGTGCGCATAAACTTGCAGGACTCCTTTGAACCACAGTTTGCAAAACCCACTTTCCAAACTGTAACCATCTGGAGACAGTAAACTACAAATGGATTGAGAAAGCGGAGTGACGTCCACTAAAGGGAGGTGGTGGGAGGACGGGGGAGCACTGGTGGGCTCTTATTTGTCTGGGGGGGATCAAATTACATACATGGTGAAAAAAAATCCTCCTTGAAAGATTACTTAGGCTACGGGCTCTGAAGACTGTTGTGCATGATGATGAGGGGGCATATGTGACTGGGATCGAGATCGGTTCAGCGACACCCCCTCGTCAGTGGTTAAACAAGACAAAACAAATTATTCAGGATGTGTAACTTTTATTTTCAAAGAATTACTTTTAACAAAGAACTCCAGACGTGTGCTTCGGAGGACTGGATTTGAAAGAGGGGGAGGTGCTGCTGACACAGATGAGAAGTTGGACGGAAGATCAGCTTTTGGGTGAGAAACAATTGGACGGTGAAACGAGGTGGAAGGTAACCATATGAAGTTGGCTGAAGTGCTTTCTCTTAAGGGGCTTGTATATGGACTTTTGAGTTTTTAAAACGCTGCGTGGATTATGGAATGTAACGTACACACTGCATAAGTTAAGAGGGTCAGCAAAGGCAAGGAAAGCCACAAAAATGTGCATGTAGTCATTGGAAAACGACAGCGGGAGCCTTGTCAGCCCGACTCCTGCACTCTTGGAAAGGTTCAACGGACCTTTCTGGATGGTAACCAGCTGTTGGCGTCTTTGACAACTGAAAGGGGACTCAGGGTCACATAAATTAAACACGTTCTGCTGGGAAACCTTCAAAATTCCGCAGAAACGGCAAAATATACTTTATGGGCAAGCCGTCTAATATGCAGTTTTGCAGCCTTTCCGCTGTTAATGCTTTTATGGTGTAATGGAGTAATTGCACATACTTTCATAAATAAAGGGGAATAAACTTCATGGCCTTCATTGCTGTAAACTGGAAGGGGTGTCACTCTGAAGAGCTTGTGCAAGGCAGCTCTTGTGCTACGTATTTGTTGAAGCAGGACAAAGTGGAAGGTCCCCAGTCCCGGTTTTGTTGATGGAGCGCTTACTGCACCGCAGGTTTAGGAGCAAGAGCTCTTTCTTCATAGTAGTCGGACCTGCTATTTTCCAAGAGCGCGTGCGGGGAATATTGGGACCATCCCAGAGGTCTGCAGAATAAATAGCCTCTTTCCCTCCTGGATTTTTACGGATGCGTCGTAGCTCCGTCTCTGGGGGGGAGGGAGGAATCAAAGGAGCTATGAATGGTAACAGACCTAGAAGTTCCGTTTTTAACCTGTCGCCACCACCTCTCCTGCCACCAGTCCCACCGCCTGTTAGTCCACCTGAGCACACTGGATCTTATTCTCAACACCTGAAACCTATGAGATTTTCCTATCATATTGGTGGTGTAGGAGCAAGTTGCACGTTTCCGCAGCACCATCCAGCAGGTAAGTGGCCTAGGAAAGTTGTGCAACAGTGTTGTGTCAGGTAAACGTCTACTGAAGACAAGAATACGTAAATGTAACTGGTTAAGTCTAGTACGGTCGAAAATGTTTAGATGTTCCAGGTGTTTTACTGTTTGTATGCAGCACTGTTGTGTAGTACCCTGTGGTTTCTTGAACAAGATATTGCCAGTGCACATGCACAGAAGTCCAGGTACAAGTTAAAATGCCAGTGCATGCTTCCAGGAAGAGTAGAGGACGCTTCCCTGATGTTGTGATTAACACATTATGTGCCATAAACCTGCCTCTGTAGCTAGTGCTCAGTATACCCCCTCCCTCAAAAATATCCAGGTGGTAGATTTTCCAGAAAACACAGTTGTATTACTGGAGATCACCTCCTAAAAACCCAAATATATAACTTGTGGATGATAATGCTTAAAGAGAAACTACTATATTTATTTATTTCCAGTTTGATGACTGGGGAGGTCCACTAGGCTCAAGGAGCCTGTTTTCAGTGGAGGCCGGGGAGAAAAGCTCCATATTACATAGTAAAATAGTACAATTAAGCAAATTTTAATATTGTACAGTAGAACTAAGCAAAGTAAAACAGCAAAATAGATGAATATACATTAAACACTTACCATGACAGATTAGAAAAGTAGTACAGGGTTTAACTTGTACAGAGGTTGAAAATCATCAGTGAATGGTATGCAAACTAACATTTGTAAGATGGCAGTAAATAAGATTAATCCTAGGAAAGGGGAGAATAAGTTGGGAAGTACATTAAGTACAGTGAGTGCATTAATGTAATAAGCAGGTTAGGTAGGTAGAGTACAAATGCATTTACCTTTGTTGGCCCACCCCTTTTCATTCTCTAGTGTACCCGCTGACGTTTTTTTTTTCTTCCCATCCCTCACTCAATCCCCTTATGCCTGTTCTTGTGTTGTTGATTTTTTTTGGACTTGTTCTAGTAGTCTACATCCCTTTTCTTGAAATATTTTGATCCCTTTCAGCTGTCCCCTCAATAACATCAACACAATCCAGTTGGCATCTTTTGATACCTTTTGAGGTAGCAGCACCTAAAAGTTTGTCATGTCTTTTTACAGTATTCTTTCTTCAGGTCTAGATAATTCTACTCTGTCTTCATTAGATTTTATTTATTATTATTATTACCTTTTGGGGGGTGGAATTGTTGTTGACCTGTAATATCACGTGTGCAGCAATGTAGCGGAAGGTTTATTGACCATATGGCTTAATGACTTGTCTACTGAACACTCTTAGCGTTTTCTGTCTTTGGTTTCTCTACAGCAGACTGACTTTTTTTGGTTGTAGTAGTTGAAGACGTACTTCTGTACATGGTTTACTATTATGTTTTGTAAATGCTGTAAATTGGGAAGAACACTTTAAATGGCTTAATGTGAATTTTTCCAAGTTCTAACAAAGTTTGGTGCTGCAACGCAAGTGGTTTTTTTTTTTTTTTTTTTTTTTTTTTTTTTTTTGCACATATTTGTCTTCACTCCTTTTGTATAGGGGCAGGTGCTATTCAGAGCACTTATAGTACATTAGTAGGTATGTAGATTGAGAAGTGGCTTTTTTTGTTGTTGGTTCACTGTTTCTGTCTTATTTGCTTGTATCAGAGTTACTCGATGCGAATCTCATTGTAGTTATTTTGTCATCAACATAGACCCTTTTCAAGAAGAGCAGACTAAGGCCAAACAAATCTACCTGGTTATGTAAAATAAATAAAGTCTCTGTATCTCAGGCCTGACTAGTACATTCATTAAATGACTTTAACAGCGTCGGATTAGTTATGTCTTCCCTAGTCTCTGTCTTTGACCTTACAAAAGTGCCATGATGCAGAAATCTTGACATGCCTTTCATTTTCTAGGTCCTACTCGAAGCCCTGAAAGAAGTTTCCTTAGCACCCGCATCACTTTTAACCTCAGTTGCTACTTTAGTTTTGCCCACAGCAGCAACATGGGTCTGTTATTGGCATTTCTAGTATCTTCTCCTTTTGCCAAACACTGCACTGACTTACTATATGTATATGATTGCAACTTGTATACTTTTCTCAGAGCTAGGCTTGCCACATTTTTCAAATGCTCAAAGTAGGGCTTTTGTAGAAATGTAAGATTTTGCAAGACAAAACATACCCAAAGTGCAAAGGACAGAACTTTACTTTTTTTCCCCAAATTAAAGCTTATTCTTGTATCATTTGAATTGCTTGTTTTATTTTATGTACCATTTAGGTGTTTCAGATACAAAGTAACTATTTTATGCAACTATTAAAGAAAAGTTAGGAAATATTTTTTGTCCTCACATCTCGGGATATTTGCCATTTTTCCCCTCACAGGGCATAGCTACTCAGAGAGACCCTCTCTACCCAGAACAGTAGCTAGGGTGGGGGTGAAGGGGGTGGGTAGGCCTGGGCCTGTGTTGCCGAGGATGTGATAATTACTGCCAAAGTGGAAAAGTGAGCAGTGGCATTTCATTTAGTAATGTAATTCGACAGTGATGTTCATATGTAAGTACTAGGATAGTTGCACTTTTTGGCCATTTTAAGCCTAGCAAATTTCCCCTCCAAAGGTGAGAGCCACGCCCTGTGCTTGTGAGGCAAACATTATACCAACCCCAACCCTAAAAATCTGTCTGTAGATCTGAGCATTGTCTCATGATACCACAAAGGAATTAATGTGATGTCGGTAGTCTTTTATTTAAAGACTCATGTGGGTGCTTAAAGTGGTTATTTTAAATGATTGAGTACACCTATGAAGACTGGGAGATGTTGGAAGACCCGCCACCCCCCCCCCCAAAAAAAATAAACTTTAGTTTAAGGGGTGCTAGCCTGAGGGGATTATCCTGGGGTGCCAATTACCTAGCTGCTGCTCTGATACTTCCTGCTTGCAGTCATTATTATTTTTAATTTCACTTGAACGCATGGACTGGTTTGACATGCTTTCTGTTTTGCTCACTGCATGGTGTTTGCTTAATTTCATTTGCATCTTTTGCCATTTTCATAGGAGTACACTGCTTTTTAATTTGTTCAGACTGACAAATAATCTGTATAGTGTTTTCTAAATTGAATAGGCCAGAATCTGTAACTTGCCATGGTGTACAGTACCTGTGCCAGTTCCATCTCTTTTGTGGCACTAAAGATGAGCAAATACCTCGCAGTACTCTGCCAGGTCATATGAATGTTTCACAAATGTACCTGCAAAGTTGCACCCTTTTGAACACATTTAAACACCCTTTTTTCATCTATTACATGTTGTTTCAAAGAATTCATCTAGTTTTCCTGTCACAGCCTCATGTTATCGGTTGTCCCTCAGCAACTGTGAAAGCATCAAAAATAGGTTTGCCATCTCTGCCCGTAGCATAGAGAGAGAGAGCTTTTACCTGAACCTCATGGTTCTTGTCTAATTTAGCCACTATTGTATACTGTTCAAACCTTTGCTTCCATGTTAGTTATGCTATGGTTTTAAGTCAAATGGCTGTGGTGCACAGAAACTTCATCAGTTTTTTACTATTTTCTCTTTACCTTCAATTTTTGCTGGTTGCTAACTTGTGGAAGTTTTTTGTTTGGTCACTTAGTAGGGTATGACTGTTATCTCAAGGAATTTAACACGTCAGGCTTGTCTGCCAACAACCACTTTAAATTCTTGCAAATTCAAATTTATTACATCTGTAATTCTCTGTCCATCTTAGCTTCTGCTGTCTATTTCTTTTGCCATAGATCTTTCCCAGCATCTGTACTTTCTGTATTGATTCATGTCATCACATTAAGTGGCCAAAGATTGGAGTCTTGTTTATAAGATGTTCTGGGGAACAGTTTGCCTTTATTTCCTTAAGCATTGACTGAAGTGATACTTTGTCTAAAAAATTTGCAAATGTTGTACCTGAGACAACAGTTTCTTTCTGTTATACAGCTATACTTGTAGTCCTTTTCTCACAGTCATATGTTGTTGGGGAAAACCACAGCTGTGGTTATATCTACCTTTTATTGACAATGTGATTCTTTGCTCATTTTTTTGTTATCACAAGTTGTTATACCTTTCTTTTCAAGTAGTAGTCATTTAAATTAGAAGACCCATCAGTACTGCAGACATGTTTGAATCCAAGAAGAAAAAAAATCTTGTTACTGCCTCTGCTTTTCCATTTGTTTACAAATAACTAATATGACAAGCATGTTTTTTAATGTTGCACAGTCTTCTTAGAGATTGTTTTTGTCTTTCCCACTCTCCTCTTTTGCGTTTTTTGCACTGCTAATTTAAATGTACCTTATTATCTATTTTGAAACTCTCTCTGAAAGTCTACATGTTGTTTTTCTTCCCTGCCTCCATTGCGTTTTCTTCTCCTTCCTTACCCACATCTAAAACCTCCACATAGAGCAATTTTGTCTTCTTAATCGTTATATTTGGTATATATTTTTTGCCACCTCTTGGAGAATGCCACCAATGTCTGTCCACCGTTCTTCAGGTGCTCTAGACATCAGGCCTACTGCCTTAAATCTGTTCTTCACTTCGAATACTTTATGTCTCTAATTGGCATGGTTGCTGTCCTTATTTTCACTAATTTAAATGTACGTAAATAAATGGGCAAGGCTCTGTGTGGCACTACTGCATGGTTTCTCGCCAGTCTGAACTGTTTGTCATTTGTTTTTTTAATCAGTCCCACTTCCGATATGGTGTCTCACACATTCCTATGTTCGTTTATTTCAAGACTCCTGACATGCTGGGTTACCAGAATTGGTATGTAAAAGACTGTTGCATTGAGCTTCCATACCAGTTACACACACTGCTGTAGCACACTTACATGCATGTCTTCTCAGGTTCAGAGTCTATGCAGAATGGCTGCCTGCTTCAGTACAGCCCAACGCATTATGGGTAAAACACCTTTAGGTGTTGGGCAAGACCAGTTTTACCACGGATTGCACAAATCATCACTGTGGTCTGACATCATCGCAATATCCATACTAAATAGAGTACATTTTACAACGTAAAGGAGACCACCCATGGAATCATGGAACCAGAATGGCTGCCTGCTTCAGTACAGCCCAACGCATTATGGGTAAAACACCTTTAGGTGTTGGGCAAGACCAGTTTTACCACTGATTGCACAAATCATCACTGTGGTCTGACATCATCGCAATATCCATACTAAATAGAGTACATTTTACAACGTAAAGGAGACCACCCATTAACTTTAAATGACTTGATAAGTTTTTCAGAAATTGTATACCATTTTCTTATATTGACCTGAATTTTTACAATCTTTTATTTGAGGAAAAACAAGGAATGGAAAACAAATAATGGCTCTCCTCCCCTTTCCTTAGTTCTGTCAGTTACTTAAAAGTAAAACAGGACGTGGAAACCAAGAGTAATAATGTTCTACTGCAACATTGATGCACTTGATGTCCTTTCATTACTTGCATGCTCTAAGAACCAGGGGGGAAATGTAGTACTTTGTGTTCCTAAATAAGCAAAATAATTTAATAATTTCTGTAAGTGACCTGCCACTCGCTCTGCAGCTATTGTGTTGGAAAACATTTGTGTTTGGTATACTATCTTATTTCATTATGATTATTGACATGCCTTTTTGTTTTTATTCTTTTTTAAATTACTTTAAACACCCCAAATGTATAAACAAATCTGCCTTGTTTTAAAGACATTTTCACTTTCTGAATAATACGATGACTGCAGTTTTTTTTTTTTTAACTTTTTCAAAGTGGTCGAAATTTGAATGTAGTTAGTGTTCCTTTTAAAACTAGACATTTTACACAAGTTTCAAATTGTGGTGTTAACTGCACAGGTGAAGTGTACAGTTTTAAATGTAGTGCTGCGAGTATACATTGTTACCAGTTGTGTGTATATGTACACAGGGATACGTGTGTATTTATGCATGTGTGAAAGTTAGTGCTTTGTTTGAGTTATTGGGCTAAATTAAGTGGGTGTCGAGTACATGGCTTACCTATTAAGCCTAGTTTTTAAACTGTTGGATGGCTGTAGTTGTTACCCAACAAACTTTTTTTTCCCCCCTGTGCATTAAGAATTGCTTTCCTATGGCTGTCCACACCATTCTACAATTGCATTCCCACTTGTGGTTCTTTTGTCTGTTCAGAAACTCTGTACCATTCTTTCTTACTTTTTTGTAAAAACAGTACTTCCTTCTCATCTTCGTAATTGTTATTACCATAACCTTTTTCTGACCTATATATACATGTTTTAAACACTTGTTTAGCTACTTTTCTGGCCCCTGGTACTGCAGCTTCATCAGCTGCCAGCCTGTCAGTAGACCCCCCAGTCCCTGTACTACCTCCTAGTTTGGGGGTGCTGATGACGTAAGGGGGAGTGGATACTACAGGGATATAACACTAGACTAACATTGAAGGGACCACACACTGCGTGGGAGGGGAAGGTATCTAGCAGTGCCTTGGAAGTGGAGTGGGTGTCTGCAGTGTTCCCTTTCTGCATGCATAAAGGCTTTTTTTAGGCTCTGTCAATATGTTGATATTACTTCTGCAGGGTAGGGGGACAGTGAGGCATGACCCATGCACAAGGCTTTTCTTAGGCTCTACCTGTCAGTATGTTGATATTACTTATGCAGGGTAGGGGGACAGTGAGGCATGACCCATGCACAAGGCTTTTCTTTGGCTCTACCTGTCAGCATGTTATTACTTATGGAGGGTAGGGAGACAGTGAGGCATGACCCATGGAAACATCCCTACTCTGGGCTGTAGAATAGTCATGCCTTCTCAGTTATCCCATATGCCCAGCTTGGCAATAGTTCTAAGATCTGACCTACAGCAGGGCTACAGTTAATCTGGCCACATCAGCATCGCCTACACTCCCTCTCCTAAGTCTGGGCATACGCATCCTCTCTGCTAGATCTGTCAGTCTCCCACATTGCTAATTAAGCTCAGAGCCTTTGCTATAAGCAGGGCTTCATTCCTGTATGCTACAGGAGCTGGCCGTTTTAATCATTCTTGGGCAGCTTCTGGTGAAGGCTAGGTCTCTTTTTGTACTTGTGAAAATGACAAGACACACGACGGATACAAAGTTCAGAACTGCACCCTGTTCCTGAGATGCAATGACCTGTTATGTCCTGCTGGCAATGCCTAAGTGTGCCCATGCATGCCAGTACTGTGTTTTATCCTGAATGGGAGTTTTGGCATTGCTCTCTTACTTCGATCTGATGGACTAAAGTTATCAGTTGGCTGTTTTCTGTTTCTGTTTCTGTTGCTGTCACCATTTTTCCTTCGCCTGTGTGCTTCTAACACAGATTATTGCCTTCAAGATGCATTATTTTACATGACTTTATACTTGTTCGATCCTACAGTGTGTAAGAATTTGATGAGAATGAACATTTTTTTCTAGTGCTTTCTGTACTCCCTTGTCTGTGAAAGCTGCTGCATAGCTTTGTGTTGTCATTAAAACTGCACACTTTACTCTCCAGCCTTCTACAGTGTGTCATACGTAGGCATTGAAAGGGATCCAGTGCATCGTGTCATCTTAAATCACTCCATTTATTGTGTGAGGCTTTATATCCACTTGCCTGGCTAGTGCTTCACCCATGCATATACCATCTTAATTTCTTCAGTAACCTGCTGCACACTACACTAATGCTTAAATGCACCACATAAGCAACCACTTTTTTTTCTAGTTCACTAGAATTCCTCTTAATTAGTAAGTCTAATTTTTCCTTGCACGGGGTCAGTAGTTCTGTGACTTTATTTTATTTTCCTTCCCCTCTTGTGAAAGAGGAGTGCAGTTTGTCCAAAAGTATTCAGAAACGTTGACTCTGACCAGTGATATATTAAGACTAGTTAGTGGTATTGCCCCATTCTTTTCCATTCTCTTGCTTTGTGCACTCTCACTTTTTTAGGTATTTTTATGACCACTTGCTGTGTGAAATGTCTGCTAACTACCTTTTCTAGGATCATACTACTGTCCGATTCCTTTTTCTTCTAAGATGCCACCTCTCTCTAGCTTTACTATTCCTCCCTCATTCTCTGTTTGCTCCATCTGGGTTCTTCATGCATACCTTTCTTGTGCGTATGACATGTTTTGCCCACTTTATTCTATTTTAATTGGAATACATCCCTGTCTTTCTCCTCCTGAGTTCTACTTCTTTTTACTTGGTAACATTTACTCCCCCACCCTTATTTTTGAAACCACCTCATTGGATAACTACATTTTTTCTTTCCTTTAGGTTCATATATTAATTAAACACACTGGTTTCTTTTTTTGTGAAACAGTTTATGCATCTCCCATTGCTTATCACTTCTCGCCCTGTAGTTCAGATTTTGTGAGTTGTATATTTAAATGATTTAATCCAGTCTGAGTATGAGAAAATATTCTTTGTGGTTGTTGTAAACCTAGAGTTTGGTACCCAGGACTCAAAAGGAGGTCATATGAATTTGAAATGGGCAGTGCAAAGCAATTTGTAAACCTCCATTTTAGAAAGAAAGGCATCAGGATAGCTATGCAAATTTCTCCTAAAATGTTTCAGTACACTGAGTTGCACAGTGGCTTACGGGTCTAAAATAATGTCAAGTCAGGCAACACATCACACTCTAACTTTAAACATGTTTTGCCCTCATCTGACCTCATTACTAGAACATAAGTGGAGCATCTGACTTTTTGGATGGAATGCATTTATTAGGGCCTTTATGTAACCGTTGTGTTAACTTTTGGAAATGTTAGTTATCTCCCATGACGCCTTGAGAAAGGCATCATGGGAGAGGAGTAACGGCTTGAGAAAGAGGGTCCCAATTCATTTTCTACACATTGTTTTGTGTATTGACAGAGTCATTTTGGTTCAATGTCTTGGAACATAGCTATGTCATCCACACATACTATACTATTGGGTTGAAAATAGAAGTGAGCATTCTGTAGCTTGTGGGGTCTGGCTTGCTGGCTGGAGAGCATTGTTAAGGACCCCCCCTTGTGCCTTTGTGAATTCTTAACATTCTTATGCCAGTGTGTAACTGTGCATTCTTAACATTCTTGGGCCATTCTACTCCAACCTTTTGTATTTTTTAAATCTTTTGTTTTCCCATGATACCTTTTGATAGAAAGAGGTTTGCAGATCATGTTTTGTGTTTTGCCAGTGTGTCTTTCTGACTGGGGTCTGCATCATACATCTCAGTTGTCTGTGATTGTCAGACGTCTGATTTTTTACTCAAATTTTAGCTCAGCCCCTCTCAAATCACTCCTAAAACTGATGGCTTTTAGAGAAAAGGTGGTTGGTGCATTGCACTTGAAGTCTATAGCTCTAATTGTCATTTATTTCAGAAAATGTATAATATGCATTCTTATATTCTGTCAATATCCCTGATTATTTCCGGATTTGTTTCCGATTGGTTGAGAGCTGTGGTCTGTATGCATGTGTTGGGGGGAATTGTGCTTTCTTGAAACTTATTATGTTTGTCTGTTCACTTGAAAATGTATCCTAGACAGTTTTAATGTTTTTATTTTAAAGTCTTAAGATTAGACCTGTATTATTATTGGGCTTCCATTGCTAGGTCCTTCAAGAAGAATGCCTTTCCTCAAGGCCTTCTAACTCTGGAAGCTGTGGATATTTGTGTGATCACTGAAAGCTGTTTCCAGAGTAGTGACTGCACTAGATACTTGACAGGTTTCTCTGCCTGCCACTCATTTAGTCCTGCAAATAATGATAGCAGTTACACTGATGGTGGCTTGTCTGTCTTTACCTGAAATACAGTTACCTCTAACTAGTCAACCAGGACATTGACCTCTAACTCCTTCATATCCAACTATCAGTAAGCAAGACCCCGTACCACATTCTGGTGAACTGCAGAACCCTCTCAAAATCTGTCTTGGCAAACTAGAGTGGAATCATTAACCCAAGCACCACCTTTCTCGGGAGCTTTAGCTACCCTTCTGTAAATGGACACTCCAACACCTCTGCACATAAATATGCTCAATGTTTCTTTGACTTTCTCATTGAAATCTCCTCTAATCAAACAGTGTAATCCCCCACTAAAGACAATAGGATACTCTGTATTGGCTTTGCCAACACAATTCCTGTCTGCTGCTTAACTATTGTCATACCTTCACTGGGAAATTAGATCACTGCTTGGTTTTATTTGCCATATGGTCCCAGTACAGGTCAACAACGAATCCAGCCATTGTTGGAGATTTTGCTAGTGCCAGTTCTCTTGCACTCCTTGATGACTTGTGATGGTGTAACAGACACCACAGTCTACCCCCAAAATGTCCCTACAGTAAATACATTTGTGCATACCTTGAGTGTCTAATCCCAGCTTAACGTTTGCATAGAGTTCCTGTTCACCACAAATACAACTTAAGTTTTGAAGTAAACCCCTGTGATGGAACTCTGCTATAAACATATTCTGCAATAAAGGGGTGGGGACCCTAAAGAACAGAACAAGAAATTTGGAGTGTTGTCAATCTCTTCTTCATTATTAAAGAACTGAAGAGCAATATCAATTATGCAACGTTATCTGTGAATTAAACCTTCCTGTATCAGCAAAAGATGAGTCAAGACATCCTTTATTATGTAAGGAGCCTCAGAAGAAATACTCAACATTGCACTGAGCTAACCTTATGTAAGGTATCACCCACTCATACCCTAAGGGTATAGCTGATGTTCTTACTGATTAAATTCCAACTTCTAACCCTGTTATCTCATCCAATATAAAGTGATCTAGTTTATACCCCCCTTGGTAATTACATCTGAACAGATACTTTAAGCACTTACCAGCTCTCTAGTTCCAGATAACATACCAGGCTCTTTACTGTTTATTATGACACACCCCTTGCTAGATATCCTTTTATATTATTCAGCCACGGCCTGTCTACTGCATACATGCTGGAATCCTGGAGAACAGTTATAGATGTTCTTTGTGTTTTCACTGTTGCAGTCATTACATTTGGGTAATCCTGCTGGCAGGTTGCCCTCAGTCGGCCTGAATTCCAAAGTCCTGGGTCCTGCGTCGGCTGCTGTTGCCCCTTCCCTAATGTCAGGTCGTCAGGGGTATAAAAGATGCGTCCGGGCCATTTTCTTTAGTCTTTCTTGCTGCGCGGTGCCTTAAGCAGAAGCAGTTCACAAGTGCCGGTCGGCCGACTCCTGAGATTTTCGTGTTCGAGTTTCCGATCCGAAGTCTTCAGTAAAGCTTAAGTACCCCATTGGGGAAACTTTTTTTTCTTGCTCCAGACCGATGTCAGAAAAAGTTAATAATGCATTTGTTGTGGAAAGCAAATACCTCATAAGGACTTTCATTCTTACTGTATTCCTTG
The DNA here is from genome assembly GCF_019279795.1 of Protopterus annectens. Classification (NCBI taxonomy): domain Eukaryota; kingdom Metazoa; phylum Chordata; order Ceratodontiformes; family Protopteridae; genus Protopterus; species Protopterus annectens. The sequence continues at coordinate 616,156,813 of NC_056741.1, read as the reverse complement.
CCTAGGCCCTGATCACAACGTTGCTGGTTGTCGGTTTTGTGCTAGATTTAACCAACGCACTATTAAGCGTCGGTATGATTTTGCTTTTAAACTATTTTGGACGCCGGTTTAATTATCCAGAAATGTCGTCTGATAGCCATCTGACTACCGGAGTTCACAAAAAAACGCTAAGAAAAGGAAAGACTGAGTTCACAAAAAACGCAAAGAAAAGGAGGGAGACAATTGAGGCCCAAAACCGATGACAAAGCTTCTCCTAAGTCAGTCGCCAGTTCTCAGTGAGGCGCTTTCGCAGCCCCTGATGCCCACTACTTTAGAGTCGCAGCCCGCTACTGACTCCCATGTGGAGTCGGCCATGCCGCTGGAAACTCCAAGGTATTGGAGCCTTGGATACTATACCTTCAGATGGGTCCGGAGCCGCTGAGCAGGCACCGGCTTCTGAGGGTGTATTCAGACCTAAACATCTTTACATTAAGCCAACCTCAGCTTCAAAGGCAAAGACTAAAGCACCTTCTAAAGCAAAGAAACAAACTCAAGAGCCACGTGAACAAGCCTCTATGCCCAAAAAAAACAGATGCTCAAAATGGCCGAAGACTTAATTACCTTGATCAGGGGTTCCCATCCCCCTCCTGATAAAAGGCCTAGGCAAGAGACAGACTATGAATCTTCAGATCAGGTCTCTATTTTTTCTGATTCCTCTTCTGATCAAGAATATCCCCCCCACCCCATGAGGATTCTGATGCTGAAGAATCTATACCTTCAGGTTCTCCTCCAGAGGACTATTCTTTTGGGGAAACCTTGCATACCATGCGGGAGCATTTCCACTGGGAGAGCCAAGATTTTTCAGAATCTAAAAAGCGGCTCAGGGATTTCCTTTTACTACCTCAACACAGGCCACTAGCCATTCCACCTGTGTTAGATATTGTAGATGATGTGTTTTTGGAGTCTAGTCTTACCCCTGACTCATTACCTCCAGCTCCTGTTAAGCCTGACGGATATTACAGGGTTCCTGACTCTCATAAATTCCTTTTTAAAAACCCTGCTGCAGACCCAGAAACTATTTCACAGGGTACCAAAGGAGTTAAGGATTCCGCTGCAAAAAAACCCTACCCCCTCTGACAGAGATTCTAGGGCATTGGATAGATGGGGGGGGGGAGGTTTACACATCTGCTACCTTGGCTATAAGGGCCTTAAACTGTCAGTTTCATATGCTCAAATATCAGCAACATCTCATGGCATTGCTTAAACAGAAAATGTTATTAAACTCTGAATGTGCAGAAAACAAGGAAATGCAGGCTTTATTGCATGCAGCTGAACAAGTTGGAAAGCATACTTTACAATGTGGTTTTGATTCTTTGGAGGCCTCCTGCAGGGCCGCAGTTATGGGTTCTGTAATTAGGAGGCATGCTTGGTTAAAGGAACAAAATCTGCCTGATCATGTCGAAGTTAAATTATTAGATGCATCTTTACAGCATGATACTTTGTTTGGTGTTAAGGCAGAGGAGGTGTTAAAGAAAATGGAGGACAAAGCTAAATCTATGCAAACTGTGAAAGATTTTTTACAAGTACAGCCACCTAGGTTTAGTAGACACTGGTCTACAAAGAATTAGTCCTTTCCTGTGTCAGACAGACCTCAAATGGGCAGATCCAGACACCCTAGAGGCAGATCCCAGGCGCAAGGTTCGTACAGGTCAAAGCAATGGGGTGCTTCTACCTCCAAAGTTGGAGAAGACCAATCACAACCATACAGAAAACAGTCCCAATGACTTCCCCCTGCTTGCACCAAGCACTTATCTCCTGGCAGCACACTTAGGGGGAAAATTAGCACTTTTTTCTCAAAATTGGCACATTATAACCCAGGAGAAGTGGGTCCTAAATATCGTGTCACAAGTGTACAAGTTCCATTTCCATACCCTGCCAAAGGCAAACAGCTGGCCAGATCTGCCAAACAATCAATGGGCAGAGGCACAAAAACAAGTCTCATCCCTCATGGACATGGGGGGCCATTCAACAAGTAACAGAGCAAGAGCAAGGATTTTACTCAAGACTCTTCTGGTATCCAGAAAGGACAAGGCCTGGAGACCAATGCTGGACCTGTCTATTCTGAACACATTCCTGGATATACCAAAATTCAAGATGATGACTTTGCAGCAGCTTCTGCCCATGCTGGGCAAGGTCGCTTGGCTGGTGACACTAGACCTAAAAGAGGCATACCTACATGTCCCAATCAGACAATTATGCAGAAGATACCTCAGATTCAAGGCTGGCTCAATGCATTACCAATTCTCTGCACTGCCCTTTGGCTTATCTACTGCGCCCAGGGTCTTTACAACATGCCTGGCACCAGTAATTGCATTCTGCAGACAGAGGAATACAAATATATCCTTACTTGGATGACTGCCTGATTTAAGCAGAGAACAAGGACATTCTTCTACAGCATCTGGCGTTTGTGAAAAGACTTCTAACATGCCTAGGGTACACAGTCAACGAAAATAAATCAGAACTAGTACCCTCTCAAGAGATAATATTCCTGGGTGCAAGCTTAAATACAACTGCCCAGATGGCTTATCTCACGCTGACAGACAAAGGCAACTGACAACCTATTTCAAAATGTTGGCCACAAAGGCCCAGTTATCTGCAAGAAAAATTATGCAGGCTTTGGGCTTCATGGCATCCTGCATCCTACTAATTCCATATGCAAGGCTGCATATGAGGAAACCTCAATGGTACCTAAAAAGTGTTTGAACTCAACATTGCCACAGCCTGGAAGCAATGATTACTCTCGTTCCCTGCCTACAACAGGAGTTTCGATGGTGGGCAAAGGCTTGTCACCAAAACAAGGGACAACCATTCACATTACCCCCAGCCAGGCAGATACTAACAACGGATGCATCAGATTATGCCTGGGGGGCCCACATGGCAGGAAGATGCATTCAGGGCACATGGTCCTCAACCCAAATGCATCTACATATCAATCAAAAAGAGACGCTAGCTGTTCAGAATGCCCTAACAGCCTTCAAGGACCTACTTCACCTGGGACAACTACTGATTAAAGACAGACAACACCACGGTCATGTGGTATATAAACAAGCAGGGGGGCAGACATTCTTACCCCCTTTGCAGACTAGCCATGACTTTGTGGGACACAGCATTAACTTACCAAGTACATCTGCAGGCACAATTCCTGCCAGGAAGGAAAAATACTCTGGCAGACGAACTAAGCAGAAACCTCATAGATCCCCATGAGTGGCAGCTGGATCCACAAGTCTTCAGCATGATAACAAGGAAATGGGGATGCCCGGACATAGATCTATTTGCCTCCCCTCACAACTATCAACTAAAAAGATTCTGCACAAGGACTTATCACAGACAAGCATGGAAAGTGGACACCCTATCAGTATATGCCTTTCCCTCACTGCCTCTCCTCCCCAAGGTACTCCTAAAGGTCAGACAGGAGAAGCCAAAAATGATACTGATTGCCCCAGACTGGCCCTGCTAGTACTGGTTTCCAATCCTAAAGAACTTGTCTCAATGCCCAAGCTTGGACCTTACCTCAAATACCTCATCTACTGTCCCAGCAAAACCGATCCTGCACAGCCAACTCAGGGCTTTAAACCTGACAGCATGGCGGATAATGGAGTCATACAAAATACACCTCTCAGTAAAGCTGTGATGGATGTCATTTTGGAGGCCAGAAGGCCCAGTACTAGAAAAGCTTATGCTGGAAAATGGAAGAGATTCTGTGCTTGGAACCAGGCACAAGGAACTGATACAGCTGTGCCAAATATTCCTCAGATTTTGCAATACTTAACAGAGATGCTGGACAAAGGCCTATCTTTTTCATCTATTAAAATTCATGCCTCTGCCATTTCGGCTCATTACAATACAGAGCCACCAATCTTTTCTCATCCCTTATTAAAACAGTACCTCAGAGGAGCCAAAAATTTAAGGCCTCCAAGGAGATCACCAATGCCTGCATGGGACCTCAGCTATGTCTTGGAAAAGCTCACCCTGCCTCCTTTTGAGCCAGCTGCTACTGCTGATCTAAAGTTTTTATCTTGGAAAACAGCTCTGCTCCTAGCAATAACTTCTGTAAGATGAGTTTCAGAGCTACAGGCACTCATGGCTGTGGAACCTTTTATCATTTTTTATCCAGACAGGGTCTCTCTGAGGACAAACCCAACATTTATGCCTAAGGTGGTATCCAGTGTGGCTCTTAACCAAACTATTCATCTGCCAACTTTTTATCCAAATCCACAGAACAAGGGGGAGAGAATTCTGCATTCTTTGGACGTACACAGACAGCTTAGATTCTGCTTGGACAGAACCAAAGTTTTCAGAAAAACAGAGCAATTACTAGTGGCATATGCTGCAGGATCACAAGGAAAGGCTATCTAAAAGCAGACTATTTCAAAGTGGATAGGCCACTGCATTTGTGTCTGCTACTTACACCATGGCAAGCCAGTGCCTAAGGGCATTAGGCCACATTCAACCAGAGCTACAGCCACTTCAGCAGCCTTTCTCAGGGGAGTACCAACCAAGGACATTTTAGAGGCTGCTACTTGGGAGTTCAGCACACACCTTTACAAAGCACTATCATCTGCCACTCTACTCTAAATCCAGGGCAGACTTTGCCACTGCAGTTCTGCAGGGCCTCATAGCTGCTCCTAATGCTGTTTAGCTCCAGCCTCCCATCCATAGCTTTGGGACTCTACCCAAATGTAATGACTGCAACAGTGAAACACGAAGAACATAGTACAGTTGTGTAGATGTTCAAGTGTATTCACTGTTGCAGTCCAGGTTACCCACCCGCAATCCCCCTTTCTTCTGATGGAACCTATGTGGTGTATTTACTTGTAGATGAAGGTAAAGTTTATATTGGTGCAGTGCATGTATTTACATAAAACACACACACACACACACACACACACACACACACACACACACACACACACACATATATATATATATATATATATATATATATATATATATATATATATATATATGGAAAAAACAATCCCTGAAGCTGTTGACGAATGGATGTAAATATAGCCAATCAATCACAAATATGCAATCGTTGTTCTAAAATGTTGAAACCAAACGATAATCCAGATGGCAAATTTAATGTTGAAAAATCAGATTTATTAAAACGAAAGAACTAGGACGTGAGCGCTTTCACTATTCAAAATAGCTTCATCAGACGTTACAAACTAAAAGACATCTAGCCTCATATTTAAAGTTCAAAATCACATCTCCCGATATTCAGGAGCAACGTCATTTCCTTTCTATAGAATTATTCTTATTTTTATTTTTATACATGAGTATAAGTTATAAATAATATGTTGTAATTAATTAAAATATATTACAATAAAATATTCAATTGTACGCCTCCTTTTTTAACATGATGGAGGTACCATACATTTTTTGCATCTCCATTTTACTTCTAGCAAAGAAAGTTCCTTTGGATCATCAGGAAGCTTCTTCTTAAAGATGGCTTCAGACTTTCAGTTCACCTCCTCTGTCCCTTCTCTATTTTATCACTGTTCTAGTGCTTTCCAGAAGTTCTCACGTAGTGTAAGTGCAGTTATACTGTAGGCCTAGCTCATGTGCAAGTATAAGGACGGTCTGAGTTGACCAGTGTTTTTTGCATTTCGAGGGAAAGGTGATCAGGAGAATGATAAATCTGTGTTTATAAAGAACTTCCTAACTTGTAAAGCTAAAGCCTGACTAGTTATGTATCTCTTAATACTTTGCTCTTCCTACCCCTTCTACTCATTAACTCCCTTCCTTATTAACCATAATACTATCTCCCTCTAGAACATCTTGATTGTACTAGCATGCTATATTATGCCTGTATGCTGCACTGCTGAATTTACTGTGATAACCTGTAATATGCATTGTAAATATTATTTTTTTTTGTTTCCTTATTTGTTATCTTGTTAATTTCATTGTTCTGTCTTGGAGCTCATCTCCTCGGGCCTCTACTGAAAATGGACATGCATCCAGTTAGACTAGCCCGGTCAACAAATGTAAAATAATAAAATAAATAATAAAGCACAGACAGCTCAAGCCATACCCCTTCCGGTTATTCCTGGCAAGACTGGCCTTTGATTAACTGGTGCCCTAGGCAAAAGGTCTCCACAGCACTCCCCCTAGGCTGCAGCCCAGTTGGCCAATGCCTAAGTCTGGCTACGGTTGTTTAGTACTAAGGATACTATATGGGCTGTAGTTCCAAGCTCTTATGTTCAGACTGACATGGTAGAGGTTGGAGCTAGTTGCTATAGTAACATTAAAAAAAAAAAAAAAAAGTCTGCAAGAACCACCAGTTAACTCGCGTGTAATAGCTGATGTGCATGCTATTAGTCTCTGTCCAGCATCTGTACATTACCAGCCTGCCCAGTACATCTCTACCTGTAAGTGGGGACTGGTACTGCAGGCCTATAACCTTTCCATTATGTACTGCCTGCAGTACCAGTTCGCGTGCACAGGTGAAGCACTCCTCCTTGCATCACGTGGCCTCATAGGGCATTATGGCTATACTGATGCTTAGAATTACATTAACATTTAAGGCCAGTCCAGATTTTTTAAGTTTAGAAGTGTTGCATACCCTCGCTGTGTCTATGAATTGGGATCAGACTTCAATGATTCCTTGTTGTTCTACATGACATGAGGAACTGAAGGCCTTTTAAGATATTGGTGTTTGTGTAAATGCTTAGAGTATCTTGCTGTCTTGTGTGTACATTTCCTTGAAATCACAGGGAACAAGTTTTCCAATTAATAGCTGGATGATTGAAAGCTCCCATCATGAGTACTTCAATTGATGAACGGTTTAGCTGACACATTTAGAAAATGATTATGGTCACAAAGGTATGGAAGATGCTCTACAACAGGTTGTAAAGTAGTCATTTTGTTTTAGTGATTTTGGAGATCAATAAGCTCTGTTTCTGAAGGGCACGAGAATTCTGGAGATGGTATGGTCTCTGATAAATACTGATGCTCTTCTGCAGCAGCCTTTGGCAGGTGCTGCACCTTCATATAGAGGAAATACTGCCTTTGCAATGAAACCATGCCTGTGTTCCTGCAGAAATGTGAATGTGTGCAAGAGTTGTAAGAGCCTGGGGATCAGACAGCTTAATTTAACTTCTGACATTGAGCAGAGCAGCCCTGACACAGTCAGGATTGTTCTCTAGCGAGGTGTTTTTTGTTACCTTTGGATGTCCAGAAGGCAAATTTTACCTACAAAAGGCAATATGGGGGCAGGAAAGGCTTTGGCAGCATGAGGAAGCCGTGGCAGAAAAGGCACAGGACATTTTTTGTGAAGCTGACTCCTACTAGATGCCTTAGAGAGATAATTGCTAATTTTGATAGTCTTGGCATCATTCTGTGTGAGAGCAGAATGCCACACAGGATCAGTGGCTTTCCTGCATTAGATGCATGCATAGCAAGATCCATTCCGTCTTTCTCTGCATATCCCTGTGGGTCAAACTCCTCAAATCAGTTGCAACAACATGGTCCACTAGCAGGCCATAGCTGCATTATGGATAAAATGGAAAAGACTTTGCACAGAAGTAACTTCATTAATGTAGAAAGATTTGCTTCATTTCTACTGCAGAGTTAAAAAAATACATAAAATAGACTATGAATAATATCTGGTATAACAATTATTAGGAAGTCCTATTTCTTGAGATTTGTGTGAATAACTATATTCTTTTGAAATGTATGCAAATTATCATGGCGTACTGAAGTACAACTTCCTGGAAAATAGTCATGACACTAGTAATTATCCTGTATTGTATACAACCCTTTGCAGCCTGGTGCACCTCTGCCAGTAACTCTTCTTACATCCCTGCAACTCTCTCACTAATCCCCTGCCAAGCATTTTGGGAGATGAAGCTAGTTTGTGTAGCAAGTGCAATTCTAGCTTTTGTCTATACTTCTTTCTTGCAGGATTTTCAAACACTGTCTGTACTGTGATAAAATATTCTGTTGTGAAATGTAATTACTGCTTGTATGTTTGGCTCGCAGGCAATTTTGATTTTGTTAAAGTTGCACTTCACTTTTAACACTTGCATAGTACTGTTGCTGTTTGTTTCTTTCCTGTCTTTTGTTTCTAAGCACTATTTGTGCACCAGGAGTGATTGATTACCTTGCATGCAAATGATTATGTGAATAAAATGTGTACGTCAACCTGTCATTAAGTTTCAGTATCTTGATTCTCTCTAATAAAGGCTTGCAGACAAGTAAATTAAAACATTCTAGTGTGTATATTCTTGCATTTAATACTGTACTTTTCAGAGAGTCTTACATTGTGGCTTCTAACATGTGAGAAGTTGGGGAAAAAGCAGGTTCGCTTTTAAGTAGTCTTAAAGATGTGGGCATGGCATATGTCCTTGGGGAAAAACTTCTAGTACATACATTAAGGCCGTATAGTGTATTTGGCATAGTGGAATCAGTCCCCCCTACTTGAGAGTGTCTATAGCAGCAGTCAAACTAACATGGCTAATAACTCATCCAGTGGTGTTTTAAAATAGCAAGTATGTATGCTAACTATGAGGCACAGAGGCTTAAAGCCCTGGTTATGACTGGGGTTGTTGGAGTGCCTGGAGAGGATGGGGAAAGAGCATCTCACAGCTTTAACCATCCTGTGGGGAAGGTTGTGCTGATTTGCTGCAGGCCAGAATGCTCCCATGCAAGCCAGGTACACAGTAACACTGGCCAGTACCAGGGGATATGAACTAGATGAAGGTAGTCGTGTGTGTGTGTGTGTGTGTGTGTGTGTGTGTGTGTGTGTGTGTGTGTGTGTGTGTGTGTGTGCAAACTTGTGCCCATTGGGAGGGGGCAGGAGGCCCCTTTGAGGGTAATAAATTATAATGCCACCACTGATGCTGTTCAGCATGAAGGAAGTTGCTGATTGTGGTGGGAGGGAATTGGAGGTTTGTCCAAGGACACTGCTCTGTTTTCACAGGGCCATTGTCTTGGGGTAAGCCAGAACTGCCTGGATGTTAAAAGTTCACCTATTTGTAGCAAGCATGCAGGGGATAGAATTGGAGTGATGGCATAAAAAACTCTCATAGGTGCCTAAGTGAAGGATGGCTGTCAACATCACTGAAAAGGGAGTCCCACACCATGAGGGAATGAGTGGTCCAGAGTCCCACTGGGGAGGCTTAATGATTAGTTGGCATGGCGGAAAAAAAGGAAAACTAATATATGAAAAGAAGGTGAACTAATTTAATTTCACACACCTCCCTTATCCTAGTCGATCTGGTACTTCAACGGAGACGAGGCAAGCTCTTCCTCATCCCTATTTACTTGGACCAGTGGATGGGTAATCAGAAATTCACCCCTGGTCTTGCACCTTTGTCTTTGATGGATCGAGGCAGTCAGTAAATCGCCCCCTATTTAAATAAAATTTGTGGGTCTCATTTGGGTTGTCTGGCTATGCTTAAATGGGCCCCTAGTAGTTATTAGCCTAGTCTATACCTATGAAGCTATGTGAATATCATATGTGGGAAGAAATGTTTCTGTGAGAAAACTTCTTCCTGGATTAGGTGCTCTACAGCAAATCATTTGTAAAACCTCAAGAGTAATTGTATGTTCTGTAGTATTACATACAGCCAGAGTCCTGCTTGCTTATTTTCATAATTTCTATCCTTTTAATTCCCTCCACATCTCCTAGGAGCATCCATACCCCCCACCACTACCAAGTAAACTGAGATGATAATATTACAATATAAAATGCAGCATCTTCTCAGTTTGCAGATGCAAATCTGCTCTCTTCTAAGCAGTGTTTTTGTAAAGCAGTGTCTTAATTTAAATACATTCAAAAGGCAGAAGAAATCTGTATAGCAGTTAAATGATAACTCGCAGCTTTCTGTCTTTTTCACACTTAGTACGCCTACACCATGATTGCCTCTTGCTTGTGTGGGAGCTGTCCTGCAACCACTCAACAAAATAACAAGTCTTCCACATCACAAAATAGTCGTCCCTTAGCATTACATGAGCTTACTTTCACTCAGGAAAAAACATATTTACTGATGAAGAACTTCCCTTTTGGGCATCGAGTAACATCTCACCTGAGATTCGCTTTCTGTCTTTTTCACACTTAGTACGCCTACACCATGATTGCCTCTTGCTTGTGTGGGAGCTGTCCTGCAACCACTCAACAAAATAACAAGTCTTCCACATCACAAAATAGTCGTCCCTTAGCATTACATGAGCTTACTTTCACTCAGGAAAAAACATATTTACTGATGAAGAACTTCCCTTTTGGGCATCGAGTAACATCTCACCTGAGATTCATTTTAGGAGACCTAAATATTGATTGGTAAACTATTGACAGTCCTTCTAATGTCCTTATTCTATATGGTTTCACTCTGCTTATTTTGACCTCCACAAGGTAAAACAAAAACTCTGGTAGAGCCTTTACCTTTAGACTAAGTTCTATATAATGCCCAAACAAAATCCTCTCAACAGGTGCCTTACCTGATACATCAAGTGATCACGCACCCATCTTCACAATAAGGCATCCTAAACCTAACCAAAAACAGCATCAGTACAACCCTGCTTATAATCCCTCATTTAGTAAGGACCAATTCATTGCAGTACTAAAGTCAACTGTTGGCCTCTTCAATCCTTCCACTTGATGAAGCTGCAGCTGTGTTCAACTCAGTAGTCCTTAACATACTGAATGAACTTGCCCCATTAAGAACCAAAAGGATTAAATCTAATCCAGCACCCTGGCTTGCAAAAAGTATCTGTCTTTGATAAGCAATTTAGTACATAGCCTGGGAAAAATGGAAGCAAGTTTAAAACCATAGCTGTCCATCATTACTATAAATGTCTGAGAAAATTAAAACTAATACTAATCTCCTATATTAATATACAAGCAACAAATTATAATAATCCTAAAGCTTTTTGGATTACAATCAATAAGATGTTAAAACTCTGTACACCAACACAACCTATACCTAGTTTGTTTTAACCAACTGACAGCATAGCAGCAAATAATTTTGGTACCTACGTCATCCAAACAGTAACGTCTCTCTTTTTTATTAAACCCTTGGCACAGACAAACATAGGTTCCTGTCCTCCATTGTTGGCCTCCAGAACACCTACACTCAAACCAGTCTCAATTTCTACAATCAAAAAAATTTGTTAGGATCCTTAAAACCTACCACCCTTGCTCATGCTTGACATACCACATGAGTATTTAAAAAATGCTGGTGATGCCGTAGCCTTACCTACCTCTATCCTAACCAACCACACTCCATCACTGAAAGCTATATCCTAACTCTCTGGAAAGGGTGCTACATTCTTCTCCATAAAGGTAGTAACTCAAATGTCTACTCCCCCCTTGGATGACTTCTCCTTTCAAATGGGCAAGGCAGCCTGATTCCTCAATGAGAATTCAGTCTGATGATTAATTCCTGTCCTATTCTTCCCGATGCCTTCACCTTTTGGCTTATGGTTCTGATGGAGTCTGCGAGTCCCAAGTCTCCTTTTGAAGAGTTGTCTTTTGGAGACGCTGTAGCTAGAATGATGGAATAATTTTAGTGGCTTTCTCAAGTGTCTAATATCAAGAAAAGGTATTATAAGCTGCTTTAGGTGGAGACTTCTAAACCTCCTGTACTACCTCCTGTGTTGGCTGCTTTGTTAGACACCTTTACAGCTGCCTATAAGTCTCCTGATTCTCACCCCCTTGCTCCTAAGAAACCGGACAGGTTCTGTAAGGTTCCTCAGAATTGTCTGATCTTATTTGTGTCCTTCTACTGACCCTGCTGTGGTGTCAGTCTCCTCTGACAAGCCTTCTGTACATTTGCCCTCTTCCAAGCTTCTGACTTCATATAAGGATAGTAGGGCAATAGAGAAAATTGGTAAGCAGTTTTATTCTGCTTCTACCTTGGCCTTTCGGGCCATCAGTTATCGGACCCATATGACCAGGTTTGCTCTGCCCTTGTCAGGTTATTTCCAACTTCCCCGATTCTGAAGCAAAGTCGTATGCTGTATCTGTTTTGGGTTCTACCTCTCCGGTGCCTCACCACTGTATTAAGTGCAGCTATGATGCTCCTGGTGGTGCTTCCAGAGCTGCTGCCTTTGCGTCTGCCTTGAGGCATTACTCTTGGCTTTACCTGCAATCTTTGCCCGAAGAATTTACAGCCAAGTAACTGGCTGCTGCTTTAGATAATAAAAATCTTTGGAACTACTGCCACTGATGTGTTTAAGTCTCTTTAGGAAGAAGGTAAGGCTTTGTGGGATCTTAAACTTATTTTTGTATACACTATCCCTAGGTTCCAGAGTAACTGTCCTACTAGGGCTGCTTTTGTTCGCAGGCAGCTTCGGCAGGCCACTAAAGGCAGGAAGGGTGGTAGATGAGCTCCTCCTGCTAAGTCTTCTTGGGCTACTGTGACTCGGAAGCCTCCTTTTGTCTAACTGGTCTGCTTTTGTTTGACCTTTTGCCCCTTGGCCAGGTTCCCTTGTTGTTGTTCTTTTTTTGTCTTTCCCTCAGTCTTCCAAACTGGCATATCAGTTCAGATTCCTGGGTTCTATCAGTAATCTGCCAGGGTTACTTCATAGTGTGGAAGTCTCTCCCTCCTTTTTCAGGCATTGCCTAACCTCCCGTGGAAAAATGTCCTCATTTCTTTGAGTCCCTGTTGGACCAGGGAACTATTCATCCTGTTTCTCCTTCAAAAATAAGAGAGATTTTACTCCAGGATGTTCCTGGTCCCTTGAAAGGGGGCATTTGGAGATCTATTCTGGATCTTTCCTTGCTCCAAACCTTTCTCAAGGTTCCTTCTTTTCAGATGCTTACTCTTCAAACCCCGTTCATCCTTTAGATCCAAGGACATCAGAAAAGCCTGGGGTAGAAGTACAGTTATCTTCATATTCATATTCACCCTCTTTTTCAGGAAGTTTTTACATTTGTGTGTTTCTTCCTCTCAATTTCAGTTCTCTGCTTTGTCCTTTGGTCTCTCTACTGCCGCAAGGGTACTCATAAAATGCTTAGCTCCTGTGATTGCCTTTTACAGGCTCCAAGGCATTCAGATTTTTCCTTAACAAGACAACCTGCTGATTCAGATGCCTTCTCCCATTCACCTGTTACAGGATCTAGAGTTCACAATGTCTCCCTTCCAAACTCAGGCATTCATTATCAACTTTCAAAAGTCTGCCCTGACTCCCTGTCAGAACCATGTGTATCTGGGTTGTGTAGGATTCAGAGACTGCCAATGTTGGCTTCTATTCCAACTCTAAAAGTTCTGTCCTTGACAGATTTCTTTCAGTCTCTTCTTCCTCTGCCTGCTGTTCCAGCTAGAGAGTTTCTTTGAGTGCTGAGATTCATGGCCTCTTCTATTCCAATGCTTCCTCTTGCCAGACTGTACATGCAGAAGCTTCAGTGGTACCTCAGGTCAGTTTGGCTTCAGCATTGCCACGCTCTGGATTTCAGTGTGCCTTTCCTTCCTTGTCTAAAGTGGGAATTCAGGTGGTGGATTCAGTAACTTTCCCTCAACCCAGGCCTGCCTTTTCAGCCTCTGGTTCCTTCTCAAGAAATGTTCATCCACGCTTCAGACATGGGATGGGGGAACTTCCTGTGGTCATCTGAAAGTTCATGATCTTTGGCTCATTCATCCGAGGTCAGACCATATCAACATAAAAGAGATGCGAGTTCTAATTTTGCCCATTCATGCTTTTCACTCCATGGTCTGCCCAGGCCATCTGAAGGTTTACATGGACAACACCAGAGTGATATGGTATGTCAGCAAACGGGCACAAAGTTTAACCTTCTCTGTAGGTTGGCTCTTCAGGCCTGGGATTTGGCTTTCAGTTAACTCTCTTCAGGCAGTTTATATTCCATCAGAGTACACTCTAGTGGCAAACACCTTGAGCAAGTCCAAAACACAGGCTTATGAATGAATGCTTCACAGCGATGTGTTTCTGGACATAGTCCATTGGTGGGGCATTCTTCAGATAGGTCTTTTTGCCTCTGCTCTGAACAGGCCGCTCCATTTTTTTCTGTTCCAGATTTTGGATCTTGTAGCAACTGCCATGGCAATGCATTTATTTAACTGTGCATAAGAGTTTGCGTAACTACTTGCTGTTATGATGGTATCCTGTGTAATACAGTTAAACTTGAATTTTGAAACTTCATAGAATAGTAGAAGGTTGGTATATTTGAAGTCTCAGAATTTTCTGATATTTGTTATCAAATTATTTGGAAATTTTGAAAGAAAAAGTTACCGGTTTGTGATTAGATTTAACTGTGGATAGTGCATTGTGGTACCATGTTGGTAAGGACCAAGTAGAGAATATTTTGTCCTGTAGGTTTCTTGATAATTTGGTCTGGGAGGGTTTGTTTATGAAATGAAGGAGTTTTGGGGATTAACCTTCAGTTCGGTTTTAGGTGTCCCAGTTTGTTTGTCTCCTATGATCATGTAATTCTGTTAATTTGATGTTCATCCAGTGTACTTGGGAACCTAACATGGCTTTTTGGGAGCATGGAGGTGTCCTGTTATATGCAATGTTCTGATAAGTGTTCCTGTGTATTGTGAGTTGGATCTCAATCTGTTCAGTTTTTGGGTCTCTAGGGAATCTGCGTAGAAGTAGTGTGGTCTTTTAACAAATATGGACATGCTCTCCCTCCTGTCTGATCCATCTCTAGGGGACACTTGCTAAGCAATAGAAGCCAAGCTAGGATTTTTTTAAATCCATCTTTATTCACAATGGTCCCCATGCAAACTGAGAGCTGGATATACTTGTCTGTGTAAGAAGTGAACTATTCAAATGCAAACTAAGTGATCAGATTAATGGCATTACTTGTCTAAATGGAGTTTAATCCTCAGTTAATGAAAGAGTCTGAACTGAATTATGTAAGACCTTGATTTAGATTTCCTGTAGAAGGTTTGTTATCCTAAAGGCTGCGTTATCTTTCCTAAACTTGGAACATAAACCTCCCCCTTTGTCTCGTGTGTCCTCAGTTATTTATATCTTTAGTGACTTTGGAATTTCAATTCTCTGAGTAGGCTGCAAGTCTGTGGTAGTTTTCCATCATACCTCTCAATCTCTTAGTGCAAGAATTTTGGCTCTTGCCAAAAGTAATGAGGGGACAAAAGCCCCAAATCAGAGACATTTAAAATGATTAATCAAAGACGGGAACTGACAACAGGCACTCCATCTACAGCAAAGAGTGCTGTTTAGCAGACTGAGTAGTTGTATATGTGTGACGGAGTATAGATGTTTTAGGAGCCAGGAGGGTGACATGTTTAAAAGCAAAGCCCCCTAACTGTACAGTGTGATTTGATTCTTCACTGTTACCTCTGGTTCCCTGTGATAACAGGTCAAAGTGGAGAGGGTATAAGACTAAACTAGTTGAGCTTGAAGGCCATGAGAGATGAGGTTAAAAAGACAAAGGGGGGAAAAGACCCCCCCCCGCATATTTTTGGCATCAACTCTAACCACTGTATAACTGTATCTTTCTGAGTGTTACTCCCCCTGTTGAACAGGTGAAGGACTACTTTTGAACTTCTCTATCTAAGTGATGTTAGACAAATCTGGATATGTTAGGTAGGTAGTCCTCATATGCATCCTAGTGTTACAAAAGTTTCACAGCTATTTTTCATGAATAACAATGCACAGGAAAACATGCCATGAGATAGCTGATGGCAATTAACAGTTTATGTAGGCTACAAACTGGTTCCATATGGTAGTAGACGGTGGTGGTGGTCCAAATGGGAAGTCTTTGTCATTGCTTACAGTACAGAGGAGGTGCATTTGTCTTCATGCTGCTGACTTATTATAGGGCACCCATATTGAGATTGTGTACTTTCCTTTTAGGAATAACTTTGTTTTGCTCCAAACCTGAAGCATACATGTAACCTAGAGGAATATAAATGTTCAAATTGTACATAGTCGGGAAAAGGGGCATTTAATCATTGAGAATTGAATACTAATGGTAACTGGGGGGAGTTGAACCTTTACACCCTCTGTCATTTATGTTCAACTTACAAATGAAAAGATGCTGCAAACAGAAGGTTTCTAGTGCCTTAAGTAGCGACAGTGCCCCAGGGTCATTGTCAACATGCAGCATGAGTGGATGAGTTCTGCCTGTGCCCCTTGGTAGATTGCAATTAGTGTAATTACTGTCACGCTGAGAGTTTGGCTTATCAGTAAAAGTGCTTCACATGTAATGCTGCTGTGTAAACTCAGAAGGATGACAGTTTTGAACAGGAAATTACACCCAAGATTTATAATTCTGACTGTTAAATGCCTCATTCAAGTTGTGCCAAGTAACAATTAATGCTTCTTTCCAACAAATGTAAAGTTACCGAATAACTTTTTTTTTTTTTTAATTGACTGTATGCATTGATAGAATTCATACTTCTAAAGACTAAAATATATCATGTTATGGTGGATACTTACTGTTTAAATTATCTGAAAAAGATATGTCAGTGCATGTAGCACTGGAGTTGGGAATCTTCACACTGTGCAAGAAAAGTGAACAGAGGAAGGTGAATAGGAGGAGTGTGAGAGTTTGAACAACAATTAGAGGATGGATGTCTAGGCTTCACTGTGACTTGGCTACATTGCAGACTAAGGATCCTGGAAGCAATGGAATTGGTTCAGCCTCGGTCATAAAATAAATTGCTTCTAGGCATAAGGTAAAATGCGGTAGTGTAGTATATGTAGCTAAATGTTGGATTAACAAACTTGCTGGTTAGAAGTTATCTGACCGGAAAAGGGCACAAGATGGACTCCTGCATCTCTGTGCGATGCATAGAAATAAACAAACGGACATTTATTTCCATTTGTATCACCACCTTAAGGTTACTAGAAATGAAGTGTTCCTGTAGC
>NC_056741.1:616077471-616119971 GCF_019279795.1 Protopterus annectens | reverse complement strand
CAGCACTGCCTTCACATAAAAACACAAACCACACACCCACCTTTGTGAAGGCTGTCAATAAAAATCTACCCAAACGGCAGAGGCCTCCAAGGCAGAAGCACACTCGACCACCACAATACTAATCACGAGACACACAACTCTCCTAAACAGTGTGCCACTCAACCAAAGCCCCTAAGGCAAAACAGCATGCCCAACACAGTAGTCACAGGTGACTCGATAGTGAGGCACACTGATGTTCACTCACTAGGCTGAATAAGGAGAAAGTAACAGTCAGCTGCCAGGATCAGCCACATAACGCATGCACTTGGGTCCCTCAACAACAGGTACAAATATGACTCTGTCATTGTGCATATGGGTGTGAATGACCTGAGATGTACCTCCCTGGACTACATGAAAAGAGACATGGAGAAGCTCTCGGATTATGTAGCCCAGGTAGGTATGACCCTAGCACTGAGCAGTATCCTACCATCACCCAGAATGATACCACAGTACAAGCAGAAAATGAATGATTTCAACAATTGGCTAAGCTTCTGGTGACAGTCCATGGGGATCCAGTATCTTGTCTGCCTGGGATGACATGACTGACAGACCTCGATGCTTTGACAGAGTTGGCCTGCATCTGTCACCCCTGGACTTCCGGATACTTGCCAAGGCTCTTGCCACCCCATATAGTGCCTTTTTTAGACGTGTTCCAAAGACCAAATTACCACCGTAATAGCGACAAGCAAATGCAATCTGAGGGTCATGCTCCTCAATGCTAGAAGTCTAAATCTCCAGATGCTCTCGCTCGAAGCCCTCCTTAAAATGGAGAACATTGACATTTGTGCTGTAACAGAGACCTGGTTCAAAGCAGCAGAAAGCACCCTTGCACTACCAGGCTATAACTCATTCCACACCTTTTGGCCCCAGAATTTGAACAGAAGCTCCAAAGGTGTTGGTGTTTCCATATTCATAAAAGATGCACCCACCAACAGACTGCTAGCCCAACATAACGCATCAGAGATGGCCAATGTTAGCTGCACCTGAAGTAAGACAGTGATTCAGGTCATAGCCTGCTATAGGTCCCCAACCATGTCTCAAGACTCACTCCACATTGCTAAGCACCCTGGGAATATTAGGGTCCAACCTAACACTCTCTCATACTGGGCAACTTCAACTACCCATCCATTAAATGGGAAAACTACTTGAGCACCAATGCACTTGCCCAACGTTTCCTGGAATTCATTAATTCCAATGCTCTGGACAAGCTCATTCTTACCCGCACTAGAGGTGGCAACATCCTTGACCTGGTCATTACTAACATGGGCGACCGATGCTCTACACCAATAGTCAATTCCTTCCAGGTTATATCCGACCACAAACTAATCACCTTGGAAAACCACCTCCCACAAAGATAACTACAAAAAACTTCTCCAAACCTAACTTTGGGCCCCTACAAACAGAGGTGGCTAACTTCGTGGCACAGCACCTATGCAAATGGTGAATAGTTGCATGACCGCCAAATCATACACAAATGCACTTTATGAACACATACACAAATGCATGGATTTCGCCATACCCAATAGAACCAAGACACACTCTCCTCCAAAAAAAGGAAGCCAATCTGGTGGTCCCCTGTCAAAAACTTTACAACAGAAGGAAGAAATTGCTGCGGAGTAAGGTGAAGTCCCAAGACTGGAAAAACTCCCTTATCAGCCTCGACAAAAAGTTGAGATCCTTCCTCAAATCCTCTAAAGCTAGCTATTAAAACAGAATTGCAGGAGATAGTAAAGACAACCCCAAAGCCTTCAATAGTTATGCAAAGAATCTCACGGCAATACCCAGATTTGCTCTGAGCTACTGCACAGTGGTACCTCCTATACCGAGCCAACAGATATTGCCAATATACTGGCCGACAGATTCAGTGCAAACATTATCCCTCTCTTCCTCCCCAAAGGACCAATCACAATACCAGTAGATAGCCAGGCACCTAGTATTACTGCTGCACAGGTTAAAACAGCACTGCCCAAGGCCAAGAATACAGCTTCTATGGGACCTGAAAATATCCCTGGCTGTGTTCTACTTGAACTACAGAGTGAGCTGGCATCACACCTGTGTGCCCTGTTTAATCACAGCCTCCCCTCAGGCTTTGTCCCTACCAAATGGCGCACTGCTACAGTCATCTCTCTCCACAAAGGAAGAGTGACTACAGACCTTGGGAACTATTGTCCCATTAGCCTGAGTCTGATATGCAAAGCTATGGAATGCATCATCATGGACCTAATAATCAAGGATGTAGGGAATCTCCAAACTCTGGATCTCACATAGTTTGGTTTTTGTGAAGGGTATATCATGCCTGCTCAACCTGGTTGACTTCTTTGAGTCAGTCACCAGAGCTGTAGATGAAGGCAAGGTGGGTTCATACAGTGTACCTAGATCTGGCCCATGGCCTTTGATACCATTCCCCCCCTCAGGAATCCTAGAAAAACTCACTAAGTTAGGCATCAAACCCTATATCACTAGGTGGGTTGCAAATTGGCTCACAGAACCCACAGTGTGAAAGTAGGTAACTTCAAGTCAGACTGCCGACCAGTCACGATTGGAGTCCCACAGGGTTCGGTCCTGGATCCTCTTCTGTTTGGTATCTACTTCTCTGAAGTCCATGCCAACAGAAAGGGACTCTGGCTGACAAAGTTCACAGACTATTGCAAGCTGGGAGCTATTATTAACTCCCTAAGTGATGATGACATCCTGCAGAAAGGCCTCACTGAGACCAACGACTGGTGTCAGAACCACAAATCAATAGGAATCATTTTGTCTCTGAGTGCCAACAGCTTGCTTTTCCAAGTATCACAACTGCTATCCATCCAGGCACTCACTCCTATAGGGACTCTGTCTATGGACATTGAACATCATTCTGGACCCACTTCCTTGAGTTAGAATGCTGCCAGTCAATCTAGCAATCTACCTCCCATACATTTTCAACTCTATCCACACCCCCATTGGGGAACAGAAAAAAATAAGGAGCCGCAAACCTTTAGTCAAACCCAGTTCAAGAGCCTAGTAAATGCCAAAACATATGTCGTCATCCCCTTTGGGAAAAACTAGGTTCCCATGAATTACCACATCGATGGTAGTCCACTGAACACAGAAGGTGTTGTAAGAAATCTGGGAACATAGGCTGACAGCAACCTCTCTTTTGACCACCACATTGCCACTGTGGTTAGAAAGTCCTATGTGGCATCTCATTACTAAGGGTTTTGCATCCAGGAATAAAGAGGTCATTGTCTCCCTCTACTCTTCCCTCATTAGGCATGTACCTCACTAGACACCTGCAACAACTGGAGAGGCATCACAAAGATGATCCTAGGCCTTAAACAGTTGTCTTGTATGGACAGACTCAAAAAAACTCCAACTATTCTCTGTCTGATATCGCCTACTTGGAGGCAATCTCTGCTTGACTTACAGCTTACAAAGCCATGTCTGACCCAGCTCTGTTAGAAATGCTACATCTAAAGAAATCCCAGTCGCTCTGCACCACATGCTCCAGAGACCTCAACCTCATTACCACAATCCACAGAACATGCTGGAGGGACAGGTTCATAACCCAGTGACTGCCCATGCTATGGAATAGACTTCCCATACATGACAAACAGAGCACCTCACTGGCCCTCTTCAAGAGAAATCTTGATGAGTGGATGAGAAGTAGAAAATTCACCCCAGGGATCAGTCCAGTGGTTCTACTCAACAGAGGCACTGGGAACTAATGTCTGGTGGCATGATGTCAGGGTAATCCTATGGGCTAGGCTTGTAAAGGCTCCAGGGCCATTAGCCTCGTACACACCTGTGAACCTATGAACAGCATCATCTTCAAGTTATAGGGAATATGCTTGAAACATTTTTTTGTGGGTGCTTTATCTTCCTGTGCCCGATGTTCACCAACACCCCCAATATGTCGTGGTGACTTTTGCGATCTGGAAATGGTCATTCAGTCAGCAAGCACATGATTGTCTTCTGGCTGTTCCCCAACCCTCCAGTACCTCACAGCAGCAGCATAATTAGCTACACATTGTTGGTGTGTGTGTGTGTGTGTGTGTGTGTGTGTGTGTGTGTGTGTGTGTGTGTGTGTGTGTGTGTGTGTGTGTGTGCTTCCACCATGTGCCTAATTATGGTTGCGTTGCATGAACGTGCTGCTTGGTGGATGCAGGTGGTGATGGCCCTTCTTGCTGCCTGTGCTAAGTCATCTGCTTAGTGTCTGCACTGCAGCTGAACAGTCTGCCCACCCTTTAATCCTCAGCACCCAAAATGGGCATGCCACCTTTAGTTACTCGCTTCAGCCCTCCCTAGCCAGCAACAGCACTTGGGTCACTTATCAGTCCTAGATCATCTGGGAGACGGACAACAAGTTTTTTGTGTGTGTGTCTCTCTCTCTTTTTTCTCTGTCTCTCTCTCTGCCCCCCCCCCCCCTGTTTCACTGCAGCATGGAGTGAGATAAATGTAGTTGGAATCTGATACGTTTTTACAGCATCAGAGAAGGAAATGGGAGAATGGTAAGAAACTGTTGGTATTAATGTGGTAAACATTAAACTAGCTATGTACCTCACTTTGTGGACACTTTGCAAGCTGTTAGCTACTGAACACAGAATAAGCAACATTAGAGAGAGTTATTTTTCAGAGTAAAATGAAATATTGTTGTAGGTGATGCTTGTAAAGAGGCTGAGTTTGGGAACTAATAGTGATTGCAGTTAGCAGTGGCACTTGAGAGATGGTGTCACATTTTACTTCATGAGGCTATTAGTATGTATTTTATTTATTTAGTGGATAAGCCCTCTGAGCAAATTGTCCCTTTTCAGGGCCCGTTTAAAGTATACAAAAATATGTAATGGAAGTGTACATGGTGTGCAGTTAATGGCTGCATGTTAAGTAAAATGATAAAACACTGCTGAATCAGCTGTTCACTAAATGTTTGCCTAGTAGTTATCATGGTCTGGTCACCTGTGTACTGCCCACACGTACTTTTGACTGCCATTCACTGCCCAGATTAGAACAATGTCTGACTTGATTCCTAGTTTAATTCGAGAAGGTTCAAAAAGACTGGAGCTTGGGAAAGCATTTTATTGGCTACAGATCCATTCATCTCCAGGGAAGACTATAAATGTTCCTGTATTGGTCATCTACCTTTGTGATGAGCTTTAAGCAGAGCAAGATTCTTATCTACTGTTGTACTCTCTGCACATATGGCTTCAAGCACAGCCGGCTTACTGTGTACTGTTGCATTTCCTGTGTGCTAGGTTTTGTGGAGAACCAGCTCCCTGTGTACTGTTCCACCCCCTGTATGCTAAAGTTGATGCAGAAAAAAGCATACCTTCACCATTTGATCTCCCTACATGTTGGGCGTTGTGCAGAAAGACCATTTATTGTCAGTTGTGGCATTCTGTATATGGTAGTCTTGTGCAGACTCAGCTGTTCTTGGCCTGTTGCACTCACTATGTGTTGCATTTGACATAGACCCAGCTTCCCCTGGCCTGTTGCACTAACTGCATGCTGGTCTTTGAACAGCGACGGCTTCCCCTAAATTGTTGCACTTCCTGCATACTGAGCTTCAAAGATGGCTTCCTGTGAATTGTTACATTCCTATGTGCTGGTTCTTGAGCAGAGACAGTGTCCTTTAAATAATTATATTCTCTGCATGCTAGGCTTCAAGCAGAGACAACTTCCCCTGAATCACTGCATTGTCCTGAATCGTTTCTTTGCCCTCCTTTGTTCATGCTCACTCTAAGACTGGTCTTTGCTTTGAGGTGAGACATCTGCTTCTGCACCACTGTACTCTGTCCATGCTGGGTTTCGTGTATTCCCTGTACTGGTTGCATACCCTACTCTCTGTTCTTTGTGCGGAGGTAGCTGCTACTATGCTGTCATACTCCTGGACACTGCTCTTTGAACAGAACTACTTCCCCTCTATTTAACTGGGCAACCATTTGACCCTGTACTGTTCCATCGTCTTGTACAGTTTGCTTCATGCCCAGCTAAAGTCATCCCTGTACTTTTTCTACTGCATGGATGGCATGTAGAGCCATATATCCCTGTACTGTTCTGCTCCCTGGATGCAGGACAGCATGAAGAGCCAGCTGTGTCCCTGTACTGTTCTGCTACATTTACACTAGTCTTTATGCAGCATTGCCTATTCTTGTACTGTTGTCTCCGTTGTGAACATAGGAGACGAGCAGTAGATGAAAAATAATGAAGTGAAAGAAGAGCAGGTCAGGAAAGAAGCAGTAAGGGACTGCGTAGCTTTCAACTTAGTGAAGCTTTAGTGTAGTCAAAAATTTCAGCTGAAGCATCAGCTGTAATTCAGATGACAGAATATTATGATATTATGGGTTGTATACAAACGCTTTCCATGTGTTTTTGCCTAATACAGCAAAGTGTTTTTTTGTCTTGCATTCTAGTTCATCATCATAAGAGAATTTTCTTGTGTTTATTTTAGCTAGAGCTACCCTTTGTAAATAAGGTAACTGTGCAACATTTTTGTGGAATGTGTTCCACTCTAAATTCATTACAAGTCTCTTGTTCCTTTTAACTTTTTTATCCATAAGTGAGTGAGTTTTTTTTCTTCTAAGATCTCGGACATAATGCTTAGTTGAGCTATTTAGAAGGTGGTAGAAAACTGATTCATCTTATCCATCCTGACTGTGTTTCACTTCTCTTCATTAAGAATCTAAAGGACACTGAACTCTTGGCTCAATGTAAATTTTACAAGTTGGTTAGTGCCTTGTTAACAGATGCTACTGTACTATGTTTGCTGTGTCTGTCAGCATTCCTTATATTCTCTGTGCTTTTGTTTCTCCTATATCATGGTATTGCCTGAGTATTGAATTGTCATCTGTTGGCAGGTGTTTTTATGTATTTTAATTTCCAGCATTCTGTGAATTGTTGAGGCTTGTTACTCCCCGTTGCAAAGATCATGCAGTTAAAAATTAACATTGTTTTGCTAGCATTCTTTTTCTAGTTAAATAAATAACCGAAATGCAAATAAATTCCCTGCTTGACCACGTATTTTGAATATTTCTTCTTTTCTTTTCATTTGCACACTAGGAAGACTTCCTTTGTTTTGTGCTCCATTTTAAAAAAAAAAGGAACTTGGACAGCATATCATTGCCTCTGTCGGCATGTGTTCATGGGATAATGACAGAAGTTCTTCTCCCGTGGGGTATTGGTTTCCGTAGCTCTAAGACTAAAAAGTGTCTCTTTTCCTTTGCAGACGCCCTAGTTCATCAGGAATGTGTAGCACACCCTCCCTTTCCATTGCTGGCATTGTGTACAAAACACAATATTGCAGAGCCACATAAATTCATCCGCTTCCATACATTAGCAGCTCAGCTGTGTTACAGGGAGGGAAGAGAGGTTAGAAGGGGTGGACAACTACAACCTGCGGGGATGCACTCATCCTAGATATTTTTGTTCTGCTTTCATCACACTGCTGTGTTTGTAGTCAGTTTGACAAGATCAGTAGGCACATGTTGAATGTCCATGCAGGCTCCATGCTTACTGCCTGAGGCTGGTGTGTTTTGTTCGGAGTGTGTGAAATATAAATAATGCTTTGGTACTTGGTGGCTGCAGATTTGAATTGTTATGCAGTTTTTCACTTGTGTTTTGTGTGTGTGTATATGTGTGGCCAAAGAAAAATGTTTGCTTAGGCCCCTGTTTTTCATTGTATAGTGTCCCGTTTTGCAAAGGCCTAACAATAAAGCCCACATTATTCACCTGTGGTGCAAGTATACTGTCTGTTGGTCTATGTGTATCTGAGGATAGGGGTGTATGTATACTATTGTGTTGGACCAGAGCAGGCAGGTGCCTGTAATATAATTATTTGTGCAGGATCATTGAACAGTGAGTTTTAACAGCTGTCCAGACTGCTCAGCAGAGCGATTGATTTTCATAGTCATGTAAATCTTATTTTAATTGCATTCCATGGCTATGCATGTTGTTCATGACTGTGAATCACTTTATATTAGAGAATGGGGCAGATTGTTCTTATAAACATCATGACTGTGAATTTTAGACCATGTGTAGAGCCAGAATGACTGGTGTTGGGTAATACTACTGTTATTTTGTCACCAGCCTTGTCAAGCTGGCTTGAGTTTGACTTTTTGTATTGCATGTTTCACTTTTTGTGATCAGGTGATTTTGTATCTGTAGCCAGGGGTGCAGTCACTACAGACCTGGTCCAGTACTGCCACAGAACGACTTCATGTAATAGTAAGGCAAAGTTTCTGTAAACCTGCTTTTTTTTCCTTTAAGTAAGACCTTCGAAGTACTAGCCCTTCTTTATAGGTGGTAACCTCAAAGCTCTGGTTTGACTTGAGTGACTTTCTCAGAGTTGCATAGTATTAAAGTGGACATTGAAGGAATCTAGTACTGCCAGATCCATAGCTAGGTCATCTCATGCCCTGGGCAGTCCCCAGACTGGTGCCTTCCTCAACCCAAAGCTGAGGGAAGGTATAAAAAAATAAAAACTGTACTCTTAACACAGAAGTTGTGCAAGCTCCTTGCTACAGTTACTGACATACAGCTGGTCCTTCAGTGTGTTTAACAACTTTGTGTCAGCCATGCAAATTCCAGTACTGTCTACATTTGTGCCTGATCAACAAATGTTGAGTGCACTCCCAACAGTTTTCACCTGGGGCGCTTGCCTCTCTCGTCCTATCATAGTTATTGTATTTAGTCCAAGTCAACAGCATATTAACAGGTTGTGGTCTTAAACCCTTTAATACTGCAGCTCACAGGGAAGCAAATGTATGTGCACCACATGTGAAAGGCAAAATAAAAATTTCACAGTTGTTGAAATGCTGTATAATTTGAGTAATGTTCAGGTCACGGAATCTTTTCACAGCCAGTGAGTGGCAACTACTTTTGTCAGTGCTTGTTTTGCAATGGTTTCTTGTGTTGTCCTCAATGTAGAGCTTATGTACTTCAGTCTGTGTATTTTATTAAAGTGGATGTGTACATGTACCTATATCACACACACACACACACACACACACACACACACACACACACACACACACACGTGGCTACTAAACCAGCATGTTTTTAAAAGTAAGAGGAAGCTACCATACTCTGTCAGTGCATGGGGACTACTTACAATGCCCACACAGACATTAACCAAAGTCAGCTTTCAACTCCAGAACCCTGACACTGTACGGTAGAAGTCAAACACTCTGCTACAGTGGTACCAGGCATCAAGTTGGAGGACAGAGTATGGAAGGGAATAATCTAACATAGTCTTCATAAGAAAGTCATAAATTTTGAAAATGCAGACGGGATCTAACTGATGGTCAAATTCTGTTAATATTTAAAAAGAAAGAAATGGAATGTACATAAAGGTCCTCCGCATTTTAATAAGTGATGAGGGAGGAAAGTACATAAAGGTCCTCCTCATTTTAATAAGTGATGAGGGAGGAAAGTACATAAAGGTCCTCCTCATTTTAACAAGTGATGAGGGAGGAAAGTACATAAAGGTCCTCCTCATTTTAACAAGTGATGAGGGAGGAATGTACATAAAGGTCCTCCGCATTTTAATAAGTGATGAGGGAGGAAAGTACATAAAGGTCCTCCGCATTTTAATAAGTGATGAGGGAGGAAAGTACATAAAGGTCCTCCGCATTTTAATAAGTGATGAGGGAGGAAAGTACATAAAGGTCCTCCGCATTTTAATAAGTGATGAGGGAGGAATGTACATAAAGGCCCTCCTCATTTTAACAAGTGATGAGGGAGGAAAGTACATAAAGGTCCTCCGCATTTTAATAAGTGATGAGGGAGGAATGTACATAAAGGCCCTCCTCATTTTAACAAGTGATGAGGGAGGAAAGTACATAAAGGTCCTCCTCATTTTAATAAGTGATGAGGGAGGAAAGTACATAAAGGTCCTCCTCATTTTAATAAGTGATGAGGGAGGAAAGTACATAAAGGTCCTCCGCATTTTAATAAGTGATGAGGGAGGAATGTATGGCAATGGACAAACTAGCTTTTTCCATATTTAGTGCTAGAAAAGCAGTAGGCTCTTAGCTGTGTGGTACAGTTCTTGTAAGAAACTATTGGCAAAGCCACACTGAAGATGGGAGTTGTCAGATATTGGTTTTGGAAAGTCTTCACTGAACTAAGCTTGAACACAGTCAACTGTATATGTAGCCTCTTGACAGTAAACTTGAACACAGTCAACTGTATATGTAGCCTCTCGATAGTTTTGAACTAGTGCATTTTGAAGTAAATGTGAGTCTCTATAAGTACACCCAAACTTAAATACCTTTTAAGTGTGTGTATGTATAAAGTCTCCATCCATCCACACCTTTCCCATTTTTGCACATGGGGTTGGAATGTCACTTCAGCAGTAACCTTCTAGAGCAAACATTCCCACTGCCAGTTTGCTAGGTCTGCCTCTGTTCTACACCAGGTACACACATGCACAAAAAAGTCTATGGCCAGTTTAGAGTGTCCAATACATTTACCTACTGCAGGTCTTTGGGATGTATGAGGAAACCAGAGCACCCAGGGGAAACTCAAGCGAACACAGGGAGGACATGCAGACTCCATACAGTGGGCACTCCAGCTCAGAATCAAACCTGAGAACCTCTTGCTGTGAGGTGACAACACTACCTGCTGCACCACTTGGCTACCCATATATAATATAAGGATGACTGGAAAAACATTGAAGCTTTACAATGTTTGCCTCTAAAGTCGAATGTGCACTTGATCAAATACATGGGATTTTGGAGGCAAGTGTTAAGTTTGGGATGGGATAGGTGTGTGTGTATGTGTGTGGTGTGTTAAGTAAGGAGATACCTTTTCAAAATTTTTGTCAGAGAGTTTTAAATGTTAGGATTAGAGTTTGGAAAACAAAGTTGAGCGTGTATCCATGCAGCTCAAAAGGAGACTTAAACACAAAGAGCTCAAGTAGTGTGGTGGGAGACCATAAAAACTGCTTCTTTTAAACAAACAGATAGTGTCACCAAAATAATTTCTCAATGAAAAGAATGACCGGGCAAATGAGGAAAGAAAAAGGAACAAAGCTGAAAATTTGGCACTTGACTTCAATTTTATTAAAAAATAATAACATATGGTAAAAACCTGGTTTAGCACTTTCATAGGATCATAGAAAGTTACTAGGCTATTGGCCTTAAGGCCCTTAGAAGCCTAGCCAAGAATTTTGCCCATGTTCCAACAAGTCAGCACCCTATGCCACTGTCCAGTCAAGTGGAATCCCAGGGTGTATTTTCTGTTCCCCATCCAGTTATGCAGGTTGCACTTAAAAAGGTTTAATGAGGTACTCTTCTTTACATGGAGAGGGGAGTCTATTCCACAAAAGGGGGAGTCTGGGACACAAATCTGTCCTGCCAACAAGTCCTTTTGATGTCACAGACCAGGTTGAGGTCACGTGTGTGGGTTACTCAAGTGGAGCTTGACTTGCAGATATGCAGCAGTCCCATCAGGGTCGGGTCTTTGCTTTGTGTGCCAGATAGAGGTCACCTCTTATAAAGTCTGTAGGAGACTGATTAGAGGGACATATCTGTGTAGATGTTTGAGGCCCTGGATTCTCTGGGTGAGGAACCTCTGTGGTTTCTCCAGCTGCTGCATGTGTTTTGTGAGGTACATGTCGAAAGGGGCATTGTACTCCAATAATGGGTATTACAATGGAAGAATACAAGGATGTTATCCCAAATGCATTAACAGGACTTCTTCAGAACCAGGAAATTTTTCAAAAGACAATGATAAAATAGGCAAATGATCAGTCATATGACCTTTTAAACCACTAATGAAATAAAGTACATTTGAATAAATAGTTGATTTGAAACATCCGTTTGCCCCTGTGTCAGGATCAAACTTAAAACAGCTATTTTTTTTCCATATTATGTGTCTACAGATTTCCTAATGGCATAGATGTTCTTTGTGTTTCACTGTTGCAGTCATTACATTTGGGGTAATCTGCTGGCAGGTTGCTCTCAGTCGGCCTGATTAAAAAAGTATTGGGTCCTGTGTCGGTTGCTGTCCCTTCTTCCATGACGTCAGGTGTATAAAACATGCATCTGACGCCATTACATCAGTCTTTCTTGCAGTGCAGTGCCCAAAGCAGAAGCAGTTCAAGTGCCGGTCGGCCGACTCCTGAAATTTTTGTTTTCGAGTTTCAGAACCGAAGTCTTCAACTAAAGCTAAGTACCCTGTTGGGGAAGTTTTTTCTTGCTCCTTACCAATGTCAGTAAAAGTTAATAATTGCATTATTTGTGGGAAGCAAATTCCTCACAAGGATTTTCATTTGTACTGTATTCCTTGCCTAGGCCCTGACCACAACGTGCCTTGCTGTCGGTTTTGTGCTAAATTTAATCAACGCACAATTAAACATCGGTATATTTTTGCTCAAGATTTGACTATCCATAAATGTCGTCGGTTAGCAATCCGACTACCGGAATACCTAAAAAAACGCAAAGAAAAAGACAGAGACTGACTGTCTAGGTCTAAAACCAACAACGCTTCTCCTAAGCCAGTCGATGGTTCACCGGTACTCAGTGAGGCACTTTCGCAGCCCCTGATACCCGCTACTTTTGATTCACAGGCCTCTACTGAGACCCATTCGGAGCCTGGTACGCCACGAGATGCTTTTAATTATTCGACCCGCGGATGTCTCTACCTTAGATGGGTCCGGAGCCAGTGTGCAGGCACTGGCATCTGAGGGTGTTTTCAGGCCTAAAGATTTGTATATTAAAACGACGCCATCTTAAAAACTAAGGACAAAATCTACTTCTATGTCTAAAAAACTGACGCTTGGGCCACGTGTACAGGCCCCAATGCCTAAAAAACAAATTATCAAAATGACTGAAGATTTAATTACCTTGATCAGGGGTAGCCATCCCCCTCCTGCTAAGAGGCCTAGGCAAGGCACTGACTATGAATCTTCAGATCAGGTTTCTATTTCTTCTGATTCTTCTTCTGAACAGGATTTATCTATACCTACTTTTGAGGACTCTGATGCAGAAGATTCCATCCCTTCTGCTTCTTCCCCTGAGGATTTCTGTTTTGGAGAAACTTTACATACCTTAAGGGAACACTTCCACTGGGAAAGTCAGGATTTCTCTGAATCTGAAAAGAGACTTGGGGATTTTTTTCTTCTTCATCCTCAGCATAGGCCTTTGGCTATACCTCCTGTTCTAGACATTGTTGATGTTTTCTCAGAATCCAGTATGACTCCTGATTCTCTGCCTCCGGCTGGGGCTCCTAGTAAGCCAGACAGATACTACAGGGTTCCTGACTCCCACAAACTCCTTTTCAAAAACTCTACTGCTGACCCTGAAACCATTTCTCAGGGTCCCAAGGAAGTTAAGGCCTCTACTGCTAAAAATCCTACCCCTTCTGACAGAGATTCCAGGGTGCTGAATAGATGGGGTAAGAAGGTTTACACATCTGCAACCTTGGCAATCAGGGCTTTAAACTGTCAATTTCATATGCTTAAATATCAACAGTATGTCATGGGTTTACTTAAACAGAAAATGATGTTGATCTCTGACTGTGTGGAAAATAAAGAGTTGCAGGATTTATTACATTCAGCTGAACAAGTTGGAAAACATACTTTGCAATGTGGTGTTGATTCTTTGGAGGCCTCTTGCAAGGCTGCTGTAACTGGATCTGTGATAAGAAGGCATGCTTGGCTCAAAGAGCAAAATCTGCCCGACAATGTTAAAGCAAAATTGTTGGATGCTCCTTTACAACAAGACTGTCTCTTTAATAATAAGGCTGAAGAAGTTTTAAAAAAGATGGAAGATAAAGCTAAATCTATGCAAACTGTGAAAGATTTCTTACAAGTGCAGCCACCCAGATTTAGTAGGCACTGGCCTACTAAGAACTGGTCCTTTCCAGTTCCCCCGAGCGCCACTCAAGTCAAATCCAGACATTCCAAAGGCTCCAGGTTTCAGTCACAAGGAACTTTTATAACAAAACAATGGGGTGCCTCCACTCCAAACCTGGAAGCAACAAGGCACCACCCTATGGTAAACAGTCTCAATGACTTTCCTCTACAATCACCAAACACTTACCTTTTGGCCGCCCCTTTGGGGGGAAAACTGGCATTTCATGCACAAAACTGGCAACTGATTACCCAGGACAAATGGGTTTTAAATACAGTATCCCAGGGATACAGATTTCATTTTCACATGTTGCCAATCCCAAACAGATGGCCAGATCTGCCTCCAAATCAGTGGGCAGAGGCCCAGAAACAAGTTATGTCCCTCATGAATATGGGGTTATTCAACCAGTACCAGAAGACGAAAAGGGACAAGGTTTCTAGTCAAGACTTTTCCTGGTACCCAGAAAAGACAAATCATGGGGTCCAATTCTGGACTTATCCATTTTAAATACATTTCTGGACATTCCAAAATTCAAGATGCTGACTCTTCAACAGTTACTACCTATGCTAGGCAAAGATGCCTGGTTGGTAACTCTAGACTTAAAAGAGGCTTACCTGCATATCCCAATTAGAGAATTTTGCAGAAGATGCCTCTGCTTCAATGCAGGCTACTCTCATTACCAGTTCTCTGCACTGCCCTTTGGCTTATCTACTGCACCCAGGGTCTTCACAAAGTGCCTGGCACCAGTAATTGCATTTTGCAGGCAAAGAAATATTCAAATTTATCCATGACTGGACGATTGTCTAATTCAGGCAGAAAACAAGGACACTCTTCTAAAGCATCTGGCATGTGTAAAAAGGGTTCTAACTTGTCTAGGGTACACCATAAATGAAAATAAATCACAACTGGTACCCTTTCAAAAAAATTACATTCCTGGATGCAAGCTTGAATACAACTGCCCAGATGACTTGCCTTATGCCAGAAAAGCAAATTCAATTGATGACTTGCTTCAAACAGGTGGCCACAAAAACCCAGCTATCTGCAAGACAAATTCTGCAGGCCTTGGGGTTCATGGCCTCCTGCATTCTTCTAATGTCATATGCAAGACTGCATATGAGGAAACTTCAGTGGTACCTAAAAAGTTTATGGAGTCAACATTGTCACAGCCTGGAAACAATGATTCCTATTGTACCTTGCCTGCAACTAGAGTTCCTATGGTGGGCAGAGGCCTGCCACCAAAACAAGGGACTGCCATTCACTTCACCCCCTGCTGCCCAAACCCCAACTACAGACCCATCAGACTATGCATGGGGGGGGGGGGCGCATCTGGCAGGGAAATGCATTCAGGGCAAATGGAGCCCAATTCAAATGCTCCTACATATCAATCAGAAAGAGATGCTAGCTGTACAGAATGCTCTCTCAACCTACAAGGACTATCTTCATCCAGGACAACTACTGATAAAGACAAGACAACACAGTCATCTGGTACATAAACAAGCAGGGGTAACACATTCCTACCCCCTTTGCAGACTAGCCATGGCATTGTGGAACACGGCCTTGACTTGTCAAATAAGATCTACAAGCTCAATTCCTGCCAGGAAAGCTAAATACTCTGGCAGACTAACTAAGCAGAAATCTTATGGACCCACACGAATGGAAACTGGAACCACAAGTTTTCAACATGTTGACACGCAAATGGGGGAGCCTAGACATAGTTCTGGGATGAGGCAAAAAGATCTATCAGTTGGACAAATTCTGCACAAGAATTCATCACAAAAAAGCTTGGAAAGTGGATGCTCTATCAATCAGCTGGAAAAACCTATCAGTTTATGCTTTTCCCCTCTGCCTCTGCTCTCCAAAGTCCTACTAAGTCAGACAGGACAAACCAAAAATGATTCTGATTGCTCCAGATTAGCCTCACCAACACTGGTACCCACTCCTGCGCAATATGTTACACCTTCCTCCGTGGCACCTGCCTCAGACACCTTACCTACTGTCTCAGCAGAACTACCAAATTCTGCACACTCAACTCCAAACTTGGCTAATCAACTAATTTCACCCTTGGTATCTCTCAGCAAACCTGTGATGGATGTCATTTTGGAGGCTAGAAGGCTTAGTACTAGAAAATCTTATGCTGACAAATGGAAAAAATTCTGTGCCTGGAACCAATCACAAGGAATAAGCACAGCAATGCCCGATATTCCTCAAATTTTGCAATACTTAACTGAGATGCTTCACAAGGGCCTATCTTTTTCTTCCATAAAAATCCATGCCTCTGCCATTTCAACACAGAACCCTCCCCTCTTCTCTTATCCTCTGCTAAAGCAGTATCTCAGAGGGGGCAAAATTTTAAGACCTCCCAGGAGAGCACCAACTCCTGCATGGGACCTCAATTTTGTTTTGGAAAAACTCACTCTACCTCCTTTTGAGCCAGCTGCTACTGCGGACCTAAAATTTCTCTCTTGGAAAACAGCTTTCCTTTTAGCAGTCACTTCAACTAGAAGGATTTCAGACCATTCATCTGCCAACTTTCTTCCCTAATCCACAGAACAAGGGTGAGTGGATTCTGCATTCATTGGATGTACACAGACTACTTGGATTCTACTTAAACAGGACAAACTCTCTAAGAAAATCTGAACAACTTTTGGTAGCATTTGCTGCAGGAGCAGAGGGAAAGGCTATTTCAAAGCAGACTATTTCCAAATGGATAACCCATTGTATTCGTTTCTGCTGTATGCACCATGGTAAACCTATCCCCAAGGGGATCAGATCTCATTCCACCAGGGCTGCATCTACTTCTGCAGCCTTTCTCAGAGGGGTTCCTACCAGAGACATTCTAGAAGCTGCTACCTGGAGCTCAGTTCATACGTTCTCCAAACATTACCATTTACCTCTCTTCTCTAAATCCAGAGCTGGCTTTGCCACTGCTGTCCTGCAGGGCCTTATAGCTGCTCCTAATGCTGTATAAATCCATCCTCCCAGCCATAGCTTTGGGATTCTACCCAAATGTAATTACTGCAACAGTGAAACATGAAGAACATAGTACAGTTGTGTACACTTATCATATATGTAGATGTTCGAGTGTATTCATTGTTGCAATCCTGGTTACCCTCCATCCAGCCCCGTTTTTCTCTAACTATACCTCTCCTTTCTTTTACTATGATTAAAAGCCTTTTTGGTGTATTTGCTTTTGTTTGGAGGTATATGTTTTGTGTTTTAAGTTATTTATTTATATATATATATATATATATATATATATATATATATATATATGTGTGTGTGTGTGTGTGTGTGTGTGTGTGTGTGTGTGTATATATATATATATATATATATATATATATATATATATATATATATATATATATATATATATATAGCTCCATTTGGGGGGCACCAGACATCTGGGGCAAGAAAAACAGATGTAATGGTGTCTGCTGCATGTTTTATACCCCTGATGTCATGGAAGAAGGGACAGCAACCGACGCAGGACTCGAGACTTTGTTAATCAGGCTGACTGAGGGCAACCTGCCAGCAGATTACCCCAAATGTAATGACTGCAACAGTGAATACACTCTTAACATCTACATTTATGGTAAGTGTACGCAACTGTACTTTCCTGGTTCACAAGAACATTTAGAACTTTTGAACATGTTTAATAGATTTGGTTCTGACCTGATTAACTTTAACTTTATCATTAACTTTAATTCTAAGCTGTTGCACTCTTTTTATTAGATGAAGTTACCACCTTGAATGATAAAATAATGAAGAAAAAGTTGCCAACAACAGTTGTAAATAGAATTAAAAACAAAAACACTTTTCCCACCAATACATGACTAGGTTGGCATAGTTGGGGACACAAAGAGGTCCCCATACCTACACAAGCAAAATATAAGTAGATTTTTTGCAAAATTGATGGGCAGGTAAAAAATGAATATCTTGAAGCAGAAAGGGATTTGAAGGAGTATGCTAGTTTTACAGCATACTCACTTCCTAAGAGAGGTAGAGACTATATTGTTGCCTTTCTTCTTCTAATTTGGTTTGATATTAATAGTACCTCTTCTCTTCACCTTCTGTATATGGGTTTAGCCCGTGGTACTACTGGAGTTTTGGGTATTGATCAGGTACAAGAGTGGTCTTCCAACTCCCCCCATCCCCATAGGTCTGAGATGTTAGACAACCACAACAAAGGAGGGAACACTCATAATTTCAATAATGATGATTTTTTTTCCTCAATTAAACATCTTAGGAAACCTGGGAGGATGGGTCAGGGGAAGAGTCGGTAGAAATAATTTCTACCCTTTAGTTGGTAATCCTACGGATGATGACATGTGTAACCCTATACCGAACAAAGCATTCATTACTTCCTGTCATGGTGGTATCATGTTGTTGTACAAGAGTTTTAATATCTACAAATACACTGATACCTCAGTACTAAAGCTAATTTCTCCCTCTTCAGTAAAGGGTTCAAATCTGTCCCCCACTTTAAAAATTTTGATGTTACTGACCTAATTCTAGAGTTAAAATTGTTCACTAGAAAATTCAGCTTTCAACTTCATGTTCCAGCTATAACTAGCAGCCTGGACTCAAGTACCCCATTGCTTAAACTACTTAAAATCCCCCTTTACAGTCCACCATGTCCATTTTTGAAAAACGTCTGTGAAAACTATTTTTATTCACTTTCATCCACCTGTTTTTGTTTTTTTCACAACCTAACTACTGATGAAAAAATAGCATCACAGGATTTAATGTCTGATCATTTACTGCATATCATGAAATTGGAGAAAAGGGGGTGGAATTGTCTCTGCAGATAGGCTTGATTACATGGATCAGATTTCTAGTATGTTACACGATCCAGAAAACTACACCCGTTTCCCACAATGAAATTTTCATTGCACATAAAACTGATTTATTTCTGGAAGATTGTTATGCAAGGAGTCATTAATGTTTTAATCCTCACCCCTCGATACCTGTAGCCTTTGGTATCCCCAAGGTCCACCAAGATGTTTTTTGTAATCCTCCTTAGAGATTGATTGTGGCAGCTAGGGGTTCTAAAACTAATCTCCTAGCTGTCTTTGTGGAACGTGTACTCAAAAATTGTTTATCAAAGGTCAATCATCATTTTGAAATATTCTTGGGACTTACTCTCCAAGATTAGCTCGCACTTATATAATGATAAATGTAGTTTGTAACTATTTATGTCATTGATTTATTTACCAGCACCCCCCAACGAGATTGGGCTTGAATATTTTAACTTAGCCTTATTGGAATTGACTTCCCTAGACATCACCTTGACTAACTTTACCACTACCTTGATAGAATTAATTCCTTATTGGAATTGACTTCCCTAGACATCACCTTGACTAACTTTACCACTACCTTGATAGAATTAATTTTACTGAATAATTTCATCTTTTTTGAAGGAAGTACTTCAAACAAAGACATGGTGTAGCTATGGGGGCTGCTTGTGCCCCCATCTATGCCAACCTAGTCATGTATTGGTGGGAAAAGTGTTTTGTATTAATTCTGTATACAACTGTTGTGACTTTTTCTTTGTTTGAATGATATCTTCATACTTTGGACAGTTTCTGACGCACAAGTTGCGGAGTTTATAGACTTCCTTAACAATTCTACCTCTTTTTCTGAAATTCACCTACCATTTCTCTTATGACCAGATTGATTTTCTTAATGTAAACCTATGGAAGGATTACAACCAGCAGTGCTTCCTTCTGAAAATTTATAGAACTCCTACTTTTTCGAACCATTATTTGTACTTTATAAGTTGTTAATCCTTTACATTGTAAGAAAAACGTTTTTAAAGGCCAATTTAGTGCAGGCTGCTAGAATGTGCTGTACACTTGAAATTTTCAAGGAAGAAAGTGAACACATTTTCAAAATGTTCTTGGAAAGGGGGTACCCTTATGAATATTTGTTACGTATCGGAGAAGAGGTTTTAGAATGTTGGGGAATCAAATACCTCCCTTTACGTGGTTTATCCCCAGGTTGTGCTACAACATCTACAACCCCCTCTTATAATAAAAGCACTGATTTCACCAATGCCTTTTTGGTCAGATACAGTTCAAATTGTAGGAACATTAAAGATGTTGCAGTTAAAAATTGGAACAATTTTAAGGTTGATGACACAATTTTTAACATTTTGGGGGGAAACGCCAAAAATTGTTTACAAAACAGTAATATGAAAAATATTTTTGAAAATGTTGTTGTTTCCCCTGTGAGATCCCTTTTGGGTACTCAGAAGTGTGGTGTCTGTACCCAATGTCCATACCTTCTGTGTACTATTGTAATTTTTAAGATTAAACTAGTCTGTGGAAATTGTCTCACTAAAGGTGTAATTTACATTGCTTGCTCCCTCTCTTGTTCATGTTTTTATTTTGGGAAAACCAGAGAAACTGCTAAAGAAAATAATATGCGAGCATAACTATGACCTAGTGAGACAAAATAAAGCTAGTTCCCTTAACAAGCACTCAGATTCCTGCATTC
The DNA here is from genome assembly GCF_019279795.1 of Protopterus annectens. Taxonomy (NCBI): domain Eukaryota; kingdom Metazoa; phylum Chordata; order Ceratodontiformes; family Protopteridae; genus Protopterus; species Protopterus annectens. The sequence continues at coordinate 616,099,602 of NC_056741.1, read as the reverse complement.
ATTTTCACAAATTTCAATTTGACATCTTAGAAATTGTTCAAAGGAATAAACGTGGGGGACCCTGGGAACTACTTTTAGAATTGAAAGAGTTGTATTGGCAAATTTAAGTTGAATGAGTCTGTTCACCCTGGAACTATTTCTATTACTCCTGCCCTCAAGTTAAAAGCTTTGAAGCTTTAGTATGCACAGCTTTATTGTATTCCCTTTTTATATCTTTAATACATATTGCATATGGATTGTTTTCATATTGCATTTTATTTATTTTATACTTGTGCTTTTTAACTGGCTATTTTTTCCATATTAATTTTGTTCCTGACACAGATTCAAATAGATATTTCTAATCAACTAATTATTTATTCAAATGTGTTGCATTTCATTGGTGGTTTTTAAACAGGCATATGTTGTTGTTGTTGTTGTGTCTTTCGGCTTTTCCCGGTTAGGGGTCGCCACAGCGGAACTCCGGTCTGCTAATGATTGGCAGTATTACGTGCCGAGTTGCCGGCCCTGGCGCACAACCTTCAACGAAGGTATGCCCATTCACGCATGTCTTCACACACAAGACGCTCTAGCTGAGAATCGAACAGGACAACATCTTACTGTGAGGCGACAACACTACCGCAGCACCACCACCGCAGTATCATCTTTTTAAACAGACATATGACTGATCTTTTTCCTATTTTTAACCTCGTCTTTTGAAAAATTTCCTGGTTCTGAAGTCCTACCATTAATGTATTTGGGACGAAAGCACTAAACCAGGTTTTTACCATATTTTAAGTGCCATAATTTCAGCTTTGTTCCTCATTCTTTCCTGATGTGCCTGGTCATTCATTTCATTGAAAATTTATTTTGGTGATATTATCTGGTTGTTTGAAAGAAGTGGTGGTTTGAAATAAGCATCATGAACCATGAGCAGCTTAAAAGTGCATTTAAGGAGTTCCAGAGTTGACAAACACTTCACATAGAGTTCTATAAAATCCAAGCTATATAAAATAAAATTGAACAAGGTAGACAAAAGTATAAAATTCCAAACCACATTGGTGCAGTAGCAGTACACTTTCACATTAGCAGGCCTTCTCAGGCATGGAATACTAAATTAGGAAACTAGAATGCTTTAAATATGAAAAAAATCAGTCGAATGGTGTAACTAGTCACATGATATAAAATCCACATATTCGCTTAGTATCTGAGCACTAAAAATGTAATTTTGAAAGAATGGTTACATAAAAATGGATACATAAAAGGCAAGGAATACAGTAAGAGTGAAAATCCTTATGAGGTATTTGCTTCCCACAAGAAATACAGTTGTTAACTTTTTTCTGACATCGGTCTGGAGCAAGAAAAAAGAAGTTTCCCCAACGGGGTACTTAGCTTTAATGACTTTGGTTCTGAAATTCAGATTTGAATATCTCAGGAGTCAGCCAACCGGCACCTGCGAACTGCTTTTGCTTCAGGCACCACGAGGCAAGAAAGACTGAAGAAAATGGCGTCGGCTGCATCTTTTATACCCCTGGTGCACTGACGTCAGGGAAGAGGCGACAGCAACCGATGCCAGACCTAGACTTTGGAATTCTGGCCGACTGAGGGTAGCCTGCCAGCAGGATAACCCACGAGTAATGACTGCAACAGTGAATACACTCTAACATCTACATTTATGGTAGGTACACAACTGTACTTTGCATGAATTGGTAGCCTGTTCCAAAGATGTTGCAATCGCCGGGAGATGAGTCTGTCCCTTCAGCAAGTTCTGTTTAAGTCACAAGCCATATTTAAGTCCCTGGAATGGGAAGCCCTAGACCCATTTGATTTACGGATATGCAGTAAGTTCATTAGGTTTGGGTTGTTATGCAGGCCAGGCATAAGTCAAACCTCTGAGGTCTCTCTAATTGCTGCAGGTGCTTAGTACAGTACATACCTAATGGGGAGCAGTATTCAATAATGGGACGGATAAGTGCCAAGTATAAGGGAGTTATGACCTCTTTTGCTCTTGAGGCGATAGCTCACTTGATTAGTAAAGGCATGTGGAAAGCTTTCCTTACAATGGTAAACATGTGGTGGTCGAAGTTAGGGTCACAGTCAACCTGTGATCTCAATGAAGGTCCATTCTTAATACTTTTTCTTGTGTCTTGTTTTTATTGCATCACTTTTATTTAAAATATCCTTTTGTATACTGTCTACAATGTGTGACTTGTATCCTCTTTCCTTAAATTCTTGTGCTGTAGTATGTAATTGTAAATTCAGCTTAGTTTCTTCAGTATTAAGCTTTTCTGTCTTTAAACAATGATTTCTTACTATCTTTTTATAAATGTGTGGTGGGTGCATGCTTGTCCTGTGTAGATAATTGTTTGTCCGTATTTCTTTCCCATACATGAAGGTATTTATTTGAAACCATGTGATTGAATTTTCGGAAATTTGAACATTTGTAATGGAGGTTGCCATGCAGCGCAAATCAGAAATTGGGTAAATTTACTCTTTTTCTTCACTGTATTGTGATCTTGGAGTTGGTACATTTAATTAGCAGGGGGAGTGGGGAGTGCAGCCACCCAAGTGGGGGGAGGGGAATGTTTATTGATTTTTTTTTTTATATTTTTATTTATTTTTTTAACGTTTGAACTTTTGAAAATTCGATCATCTGATCTCGGCCTTATGAATTTCGAATTTTCTCAAATTCGATAATCTTATAGGTATATATATATTGTGTGTGTGTATATGTGTGTATGTGTGTGTGCATGTATATGTGTGTGTGTGTGTGTATGTGTATATATATATATATATATATATATATATCTATATATGTGTGTGTATACACACACCTATGTATGTATATACACACACCTATGTATGTGTGTGCATGTGTGTATGTGTATATATATATATATATATATATATATATATATATATATATACATACACACATGTGTGTGTGTGTGTGTGTGTGTGTGTATATATATATATATATATATATATATATATATATATATATATATATATATATATATGTTCATAGGTTCATACTAGGCTATCTGCCCTAGGGCATTTATAAACCTAGCCAGAGTTGTGTGGCTTTCACCACCCCTTAGGTTGAAGAATACTATACCCATTAGTTTGCCGTGCCTCTGTCCAGCAGTGATACAGAGATGATCCCCGAGGGTAAACCTACGATCTCCCATCCACTGGTCAAGATTCCTCTTGAACAGAGCCAGCGAGGTGCTCTGTCTCACATGGACCGGGATTCTGTTCCACAGCATAGGGAGTCTCTGGGTGATGAATCTGTCCCTCCAGCACGTCCTATTTATATCCGTGTTGAGGTTTAAGTCTCTTGCTCTTGTGGCTCTGGTGGATTTGGATTTTTGAGGTGGAGGATGTCCATTAATTCCGGGTTGGACATGGCCTTGTATGTCAGGCACAGGTCACCTCTGAGCAGACGGTATGCGATAGAATAGAGCTGGAGTTTCTTCAGTTGGGCAGCATATGGCATATTTTTGAGCCTTTATCCTTTTGGTGAGGAACTTTTGGGGTCTTTCCAATTGCTGCAGGTGTCGGGTAAGATACATTCCGAATGGGGCATTGTACTCAATCATTGGTCTGATAAGTGAAGAGTACAGGGGAAAATGACCTCCTTGATCTGGATGTGAATCCTTCATAATCAGGTGGGCAATGTAGAAGGTCCTCCTAACCACTTTTGCAATGTGAGTGTCAAAGAAAGGTTACTGTCAACTTGGGTCCCCAGGTCCTGATAACCTCTTCTGTGCTTAATGGATTGCCACCTATGTGGTAACTTGGGGTTACCTTGTTTTTAAAGGGTATGACTATACATTTTTGGCGTTTAGCTTAAGGCCATGGCTCTGGCACCAGTTATCCGTTCTATGAGACCTCTCTGAAGGATATCTGTGTCTGATGGATTTTCAACTATGGCCCAGTTTGCAGTCATCTGCAAACTTTGTCATAATCCTCCTATGTTTGCCTGCACTTCTGAAAAGTAGATGCCGAACAAGAGGCCCAGTACTGAGCCCTGTGGGACACCGCTTGTGACCAGCTTGAGTCTGACATGGCACCAGCAACTCTAACCCTGTGGGTTCTGTCCTTGAGCCAGTTTGCAACCCATCTTGTGACATATGGGTTTACATTTAAGCTGGTGAGCTTTTCTATGATACCCGAGTGGGGTATTGTGTGAAAGCTTTGCAAGGTCAAGGTAGGCTGTGTGAACTGCCTTACCCTCATCAATGGCCTTGATGACTGTTTCAAAAGTCGACCAAGTTCAAGAGGCATGATCTGCCCTTGACAAAGCCGATTGGGTAGGATCCAATGTCTGTAGGTCCCCTATGTCTTTATTTATGAGTTCCATTATGATCCTCTCCACAGCTTTGCAGACCAGGCTTGTTAAGCTTATGGGCGGTAATTACCAGGGTCCGTAGAAGCACCGCCTTTGGAGTGGGACCACAGTTGCCGTCGCCACTCTTTGGGTGCGTATCCTGTGGTAAGGCTAAGATTAAACAGCAGCCTTATGTGTGGGTTTAGTTCCTCATTGAGTTCGTGTAGCACACAGCCGGGGACACCATCCGGTCCCATTGATGCTGTGTTTTTAGCTTTAGAGAGAGCAGCTCTCACCTGGGCATTTGAGATGATTGGGAGGCTACACTCTGCTGGGATAGATATTTCTCCTTTTGGGGGGGGGGGGGGGATTTTCACTGAACCTGTCTGCCAGTATGTTTGCAATGTCTGTGGGTCATACCTCTCAACCTGGAAACATTAAAAATCTGGACAAGGCCCATGGAAAATAGGTACAAATCTGTACGCTAATTAACATAAAATCTACATACATAATTATGTAATCCCGCCCACTCCCATGGAATTGTAGGATACCAACTTTAACTTAAATTGAAGAACAGACAGCCAAAAATATAGCCCTAGAGGGCCCAGACCATGTAGTAAATGGTAACCATTTTTCTTTAATATGCAGTAATGTTGTTCACTGGGAAGGGAGAAGATGATGAACCTTAGGATTTTATTTTTGGTGACTTGCAGTATGTGGGTTTTGTGGTAAAAGTAGGGCACTTAACGGTAGGCAATATTCTGTTAGCAAAAGAATGATGTCCTTCATGGATGCATCTGCAGTCATAACAACTGGGTTGTCCTGTCGTCAGGCAGCCCTGCAGTCGGCCGGATTCCAAAGTCCGGGTCCGGCCTCGGCTGATGTCGCACTTCACCCAACGTCATCTCTGCTGGACTCCGGGTATAAAGGCATCAGCCGACGCCATTTTCTTCAGTCTTTCTTGCCGCGTGGCGCCCGAAGCAGAAGCTGTTCGCAAGTGCCGGTCGGTCGGATCCAGAGATTTCTACTACCGAATACTACTTCGAAGACTTCTAAAAGCTAAGTACCCCATTGGGGACTCTTTCTTGCCTCAGCCGATGTCAGAAAAAGTCAATAACTGTTTAACTTGTGGGAAACAAATACCCCATAAAGGTTTCCACTCTTACTGTTTGCCTTGTTTAGGCCCAGACCACGATGTAGCAGCCTGTTCGGCCTGTGCTTCATTCAACCGACGACTTGGCGTCGGTCAGAGTTTGCTGAACAGTTTTTCGGTTCAGAATTTGCGTACATTATGCCGTCGGATCCTCCGACTACCCAAATTGTTAAGAACGCAAGAAAAGACCGACACTTTCGCCACGGTATCGGCGAAACCATGGTAAAGCAAAATGAGTGTCTCGGTTTGGCGAAACCGAGAAAACTGATCAAAGCACAGCTGAATCTTTGACTACTTCTGAGGTTCCGGCTACCTTACTTGAATCGGCCTCTGAAATTTTACCTACTACAGTGGCTTCTAGTGAGTTATCAGACACCATCCCTTTAGATGTCTCTACCCCAGCACGTGGTGCTGCTAGGCCTCCTGCAGCCATGTCCATTAAGGCCTTTGCCAGGGCTAAAGCAGCCAAGTCTACTAAATCAGTGCCTGTTAAACCCCCCTCAACCAGGCCTACTTCTAGTTCACAAATGCTTACTCTGGCAGAAGATTTAATATCCTTAATTAGGGGATCTCAATCTCACCCAGACAGGGCCTCTCAGCCCCCAGAGAAGAGACCTAGGGCAGAGTCCCCCGAGCCTGTGTCCTCTGATGATTCTGCAGATGACTCAGATATTACAGACCAGCCAGAGGCTCCTTTCTCTAATTATGAAGACTCAGATGCTGAAGAATCCATTCCAGCTGCCTCTCCACCTGAAGAATTCTCATTTGGGGAAACCTTACATGCCATGCGAGAACAATTCCAATGGCAGCAACAGGATTTCTCAGATTCCAGAAAAAGACTTAGGACTTTTCTGCACCTTCCACAACACAGGCCCTTAGCTATACCTCCTGTCCTCTCTGTTGTGGGCGATGCCTTTAATGATGTCTGCTCTGCACCAGATTCTTTACCTCCAGCCCCTGCCAAACCAGACAGATTTTACAGGGTACCAGACACGCATCATCACCTATACAAGGCCCCTCTTGCAGACCCCGAAACTATATCCCAGGGGCCTAAGGCAGTAGCCTCGACCACAGCAAAAACCCTATTCCTTCTGAAAGGGAAGCCAGGTCTTTAGACAGATGGGGCAAAAAAGTTTATACCTCAGCTACTCTCTCAGCTAGAGCTTTAAACTGTCAGTTTCACATGATACAATACCAAGAGTTTATGCTTGATCAGTTAACTAAAAACTATCCTCTGATGACTCTATAGATAAGAAATATGTATTAGAAATGGTAAATAACATACAACAGGTTAGTAACCATTCCTTAAAATGTGGCTATGATGCACTGGAGGCTTCATTTAGATCAGCCATGACTGGTACAGTGATAAGAAGACATGCATGGCTGAAGGAACAAGTCTTACCGGATCATGTTAAAGCTAAGTTATTAGATGCTCCTATGGATAAGACCAGTTTGTTTGGTACACCTGCCCAGCAGGTAATGAAGAAAATGGAAGAAAAGGCAAAATCTGTTCAAATGGTTAAAGATTTCTTGCAGGTTCAGCCCCCAAGGTTTAGCAGGAACTGGCCTGCCAAAAATTGGTCCTTTCCTGACTCCACAAGATCCCAAAGGGGCAGGAATAGACGTTCCAGAGGCAGACACCAATCCAGAGGAGGTGCCTACAGAGGACGACAGTGGCAAGGTAATAACAGAGGCACAGACTCAGCCACTACCACTACAACAGCACAATCTCAGTGACTTAACTCTACATCCGCCTACCAGGGAACAAATAGCAGCTCCATTAGGCGGAAAATTAACCTTATTTTCGAAAAACTGGCACTACATCACAAAAGACAAGTGGATTTTGCAAACCATAGATAGACCAAGGTTACCGGTTCCACTTTCACACTTTACCAGTCAAAAGAGGAATGCCAAACCTGCCTCCAAATCAAAAAACAGAAGCTCTACAGCAGATAATGCAATTAGCAAAGATGAGAGCTGTGGAAAGAGTGCCAATAACAGAACAAGGCAAAGGATTTTACTCCAGACTATTCCTAGTTTCAAGAAAGGAAAAAAGTTGGAGACCTATTCTCGACCTGTCCACCTTAAATACATACATCATTGTCCCAAAATTCAAAATGCTGACCCTACAGCAACTTCTTCCCATGCTGGGCAAGGAGTGTTGGCTGGTAACTCTAGATCTCAAGGAGGCATACCTGCACGTCCCCATTCGACCTATTTGCAGAAGATACCTCAGATTTCTTGCAGGATCAGAGCATTGTCAATTCTCAGCATTGCCCTTTGGCTTATCTACTGCGCCCAGAGTATTCACAAAATGCCTGGCATCAGTAATCGCCAGTAATCACTGCAGACTACAGGGAATCCAAATTTATCCATACCTGGACGACTGCCTGCTACAAGGGGACAACAAAAGCAAGCTGACAACAGATTTACAAAGGGTCATTTACTTGCTACAAGCACTGGGATACACAGTCAATTTACAAAAGTCAAGGCTGATACCATCCCAAACAAGGACATTCCTGGCTGAATTGGACACTGTAAAACAAATGGCATTCCTAACCGCAGAAAACACAAAGAACTCCCTCTTTACTTCTTGGCTCTAACAAAACAGAACAAGTTAACAGCAAGAAAAGTCCTGCAGGCCTTGGGCTACATGGCATCATGCATAATCCTGGTTCCACATGCCAGACTACATATGAGAAAACTACAATGGTACCTAAGGAATTTATGGTCCCAACACAGGCACAGCCTAGAAGCAGAAATTCCACTAATCCCATGCCTAAAACAGGAGTTCCTATGGTGGGCACAAGCATGCCAGTCAAACCCAGGCCTACCCTTTCACAGCTATCAAGCAAGCCAGACCATCACAACAGGCGCCTCAGACCTAGGATGGGGGGCTCACATGCTGGACAAATGCGTACAAGGATTGTGGACGCAGGGAGCAACTCCACCTGCACATCAACCTAAGAGAGATGCTGGCAGTAAAACTGGCAATCCAAAAGTTCAGACCATTTCTCAAAGAGGCCATTTGATGATAAGGACAGACAACACCACAGTCATGTGGTACATCAACAAGCGGGAGGCACTCATTCATACCCCTATGCAGAATGACTTTGGAGCTTTGGAACCTGGCACTCAGCTACAACATCCAGTTACAGGCAATATTTGTACCGGGAAAGGACATTACTCTAGCAGACATATTGAGCAGAACCACATCGGATGCCACGAATGGATGCTACACCGGACATCTTCAAGACCATCTCAAAGAAATGGGAAGACCACAGATAGATCTATTCGCTTCCTCTCAATCACCAACTCAAAAAATTCTGCACAAGGACATTCCACCCACTTGCATGGAAAGTGGATTCTCTCCTTCAGCTGGAAAGGTCTAACAGCATATGCATTTCCACCTCTACCCTTGATACACAAGGTATTACTAAAAATCAAGGAGGAACGTCCAAAGATAACCCTGATAGCTCCAAACTGGCCAAGACAACACTGGTACCCACTACTGAGGAGCATGTCTCGGGACAACATGTGGCCAATACCCCTGATGCCTTTGATGTTAACTCAGAGCAACTACAGCATCATGCATCCAAACCTAAAAACGTTGCAACTGACTGCATGGAACATCACATAGCAGCAACTAACCCAGAACTTTCCCAAAGGGTTAAAGACATTATCCTTGAAGCCCGCAGACCTTCAACAAGAAGGAACTATGCAGGAAAATGGAAAAGGTTTGTCATTTGGAGCACTGAAAGAGGAAAAGATGTGTCAATTATAGATATGGCTAACATTCTGGAGTATCTGGCAGAGCTTCTACATACAGGCCTGTCCTATTCCTCCATCAAGATACATGCATCAGCTATTTCAGCAGAATACAGCTTTGATCCACCTGTCTTTTCACATCCTTTACTCAGGCAGTTCCTCAGAGGAATCAAGAATGTAAAACCTCCAAGGAAACCACCATTGCCAGCTTGGGATTTGAACTTTGTGCTAGAAAAATTGACACTCGCACCTTTTGAACCAGCAGCTACAGCGGACCTACAGCATCTATCGTGGAAGACTGCTTTCCTACTGGCAATAACCTCAGCAAGGAGGGTCTCTGAACTTCAGGCCCTAATGGCAGTACAGCCCTTCCTAATCTTCCACCAAGATAGTGTGTCCATGAGGACTAATCCTACATTTATGCCTAAGGTGATATCCAGAGTGTCTTTAAACCAGGCAATCCACCTACCTACCTTCTTTCCCAACCCACAAAACAGAGGGGAAAGAGTGCTGCACTCCTTGGATGTACATAGACAGTTACGCTACTACCTGGACAGAACAAAAAGTAGCAGAAAAACTGACCAGCTTTTTGTAGCCTATGCAACAGGAAGGGAAGGAAAAGCAATTTCCAAACAGACAATCTCCAAATGGATAGGAAATTGCATACGGTTCTGTTACTCCTTCCATGGAAAACCAATTCCACAGAACATAAGGCCTCATTCTACAAGGGCAACAGCCACAACCACAGCCTTCCTACGAGGTGGCAACCAAGGAGAGTTTATTGGCGCTACTTGGACCTCCGTGCATACATTTGCCAAGCATTATAACTTCTACTATGTACACCAATGTACTCCAGATCCCGAAGGGTTTGCCACTGCTGTGCTGCAAGGGATCCTAACCACACCATAATCTAAATTCTTCCTCCTCCCTAGTTGGCTATGGTATTCTACCCAGTTTATGACTGCAGATGCATCCATGAAGGACATAGTACAGTTTTGTACCTACCATAAATGTAGATGTCCGAACTGGATAGCATCTGCAGGATTACCTCTCTCCCTCCTTCCCTCTGTGGTACTCCTAGGGTATTTACCCTCCTAATAGCTAGCTAGTGGGGGGAGTCTCTTATGGTGTATTTGTTTGTATATATGTACATACATGCTTAATTTCTGAGTTTGCCTTCTATCCTTTTGGAAACATTGGCATTTATCCAAAATTTAGCCTTCCAGGAAGGGCAATTGGCATCTGGGGCAAGAAACACTGAAGAAAATGGCGTCGGCTGATGCCTTTATACCCGGAGTCCAGCAGAGATGACGTCGGGTGAAGTGCGACATCAGCCGAGGCCGGACCCGGACTTTGGAATCCGGCCGACTGCAGGGCTGCCTGACGACAGGACAACCCAGTTGTTATGACTGCAGATGCTATCCAGTTCGGACATCTACATTTATGGTAGGTACAAAACTGTACTTTCTAGTTTGCTAGGACCTCCAAAAGTTATTCTCCATGGCCTACTGATCAGTGGCATAGCTAGAGTTTGTGCTACCTGGGGCTGTCTGAGTTTGCCACCCTTCACAAAATCATGGTCAAATGGGGGGCCCCCATACACAGCCCTCCCCCCTGCAGCCATTCCACTGTCTCATTACTTAACTATTTCTCCCCATTTTCCAGAAACACTGTAATGTGTATACTGCTTTACTACTACAATGATTTGGATTTAATTTAAAACTTTTATTTTACATTTTATAGCAGAAACACTAATAGGCATCTGATAAAGCAATACAGTCTCACAATGCACTGAAACCCACATTCAAAGAAAATGCATCTGGCCAGTGGTGGATAAAGATTACCTTTCAGCTGTTTTCAAATCATAGGCCCCTTTACACAAAACATACATGTATTCTTTTGATACACCTTCCTGATTGCATTAAATTATATCCTTGTATAATACAGCACACTTGTTAGAGCAAGTACTGTTTTGAACATTTTTCCAATAAGCAATGAACAAAATGCATGAACCAATAATGAGAAAACTGCCCAATTCAAAACATTTCTATGATAAGTCTACTCAAACCTCTACAATCCACCAGTATCACTAAATATGCACATCTCTGCAGAAGTAAAAGTCATCTAAATAATTGCACATTAAAGAGATCTGTAACTAATGAAAAGGTTGCTTCTAGCAAACAACTTTATATTTCATTGTTTCATCTACAAATAAAGTGCCATTGCCCTTGAGGAATAAATTGCCTATGTTGCATTAAAAATGTAAATCTAGCAATATTACAATAGGGAATGGATGGCAAACTGATAGCAGGTTCACAGTTACTAGGTATCTCCACCAAACAGGAAATTTTCAAGACTGCAGCATCTACCCCCTTTAAAAGTAGAACACAGTACAATATCAGCAATCCATCTACATATTGTGGGAGTAGAACTCACACACTTCTGCAACAAAAGTAAGTATTCTACCTGTTACGCTACTAACACAAACAGACTTGCCATAAGCAGCACTAAACTTGTCTCCTCCTGAAGAACTAGGCAGCACAAGAAATCTGGAAAAATATATTTTTTTCGGGGGGGGGGGGGGGTTAAAGGCCCAAAACCAAGGACATCATTTAAACATTGCTTGTATAATGTGTTACTATGCATTTCCTGAAACACAGGAAGACTGAAACTTAAATGGCTATAATCATTTGAATTCAGTTCTCACTCATTTGCCAAAAAAACACAAATTTTATAAGAGGAAGAGACCAAAAGTATTAGACAAACATTCGACATTCTGTAAAACACTGGACAGTTGAGAACTATGGTTAACCTAACTGGGGCATTTTATACAGACACACAGACAAACCCTTCTTCTCAAGCCAAATGTAAAGATTAACAGAAGTACAAAAGCAACTTTGCTGCTGTTCCCTCCTTAACAGATGTTTGCTGCTGTGTTTACTCCTTAATAGAATACCCTGTTGCTAACACACCTCTTCTCTCATTAAAAGGCTGCTGCCATGTTTCCTCAAGTTTCTCAAACACACACAGCCCAAACCTGCTTCTCTCCTTAACAGAATTAAGTTCAAAAGCAAGAATACTGTGTTGCTGGCAAGTTTCACACACACACCTCTACTTAACAGATTTCAGCTCAAAAGCAAATTTATTAAAGCCCTAAGGTTATAATCTCATGTAGATATACACACACACACACCTTACCTAAGGCAAAGTATTCGGCCCAGTGCATACACACATACATGAGAGAGAGAGAGGAGAATATTCAGGCATATGTATGTATTTAACATTCCAAAAAACAGCAGCTGTCTACCTCATAGACATAAAACAGTAATAGCTTATCTTTTTTTCCCTTATATTACATTGGTCTTAAGCACAGCAAAAGAAATGCACATGCCAGTTAACATTTACACTCATTTTTACTCAACACTATCAGTTAACAAAGCAACAAGTGTATAACATGGATACTTCTTCCCAACAAAAAAATATGTGATTCACAAGACTTGAAATCTGTAACAAATGATCATTTAACTAGAAAAGATGCCAGACTTAAAAAATACACTCATGCTGCACGGTGTTCGACAAGTTGATGTTTGTTCCACTGCTGTCCTTGTTAAAATAATACACTAATTCATAGTAACATAATATGTTATTTTAGAGATTTGCGCAATCAGAAATGTGCAAATAAATGCATGTTGCATGCATGTTTCATACATCCACTCTCTTACTCCTCTTTAAAGAAATACATATATGCGTACACTCAAACTCTGATGTTTTCATCAGATTTATGTTTTATATATATGTGTGTGTTTAAAACTTAGTTGAAATGCTAACCTTTAGGTAACCAGTGTCCATCAGGTCGGAAGCAGTAGTACACTTCTAGAGACTTCACACGATTTCCCCACTTCCAAAACGGCAGCAAACAAAGCTGTCTGCAGAAGCCAGCATTATTTTAAAGCAGTTTCTGTCTGAGCGGTGAGTACGCGTATTCTTTCAAGTCCCTTCAAAACGGCGTCGGCAAATAGAGCAATTAAATCCAAACGGCAAAGCAGTTCCCTAACTTCCCTTGAAAATGTCCAAACCGAAACAGCAACATTCTTCTTTGAATTCACTTCCCGCCTGCTCCCAGCCAGCCGGAAATTATGACGTGAGCTCCTTGAGCTCAATTCCGACTGGCTGGTAGTGCTAATGGAGCTAGCGTCATCCAGGCGTGATGACATCAGCTCAACAGCAATTAAAAAATAAAAAAAGCAAAGAAATCGGAAATGAAGGGGTGACACTCGGGAATCGTGGCACCCCTTCATTTGGACCCCAAAACTCGGTAAAAACCGAGTAACTCGGGACGGTTGGGAGGTCTGCTGTGGGTTCAATGATTTTTGTATCATTTTGGACTAATTCTGAGCATATTTGGGAGTTTCCACCCAGATTTCTAACAGAGCTAAAGAAGGCCTTATGATTGTCTTTTGAGTCCTTGGCGATTTTTCTCTCCAAGTTGGCCTTAGATGATTTTATGAGTGATCGTAGTTTTTTACTAGTATTGATCAGAGATGCCTTCCCTTTTAGGGATTTTGCTCTATCTTGTAGTAGCTTTCTCCTCTTGTTGTAAAGTTTGTTTATGGCTGGGGTCCACCAGATCGGGCGCTTGCCTTTGGTGGAAAGGGTCTTGATTTTATTTGGGATTGCTTGATCCATGCAATCCTGGAGGTGCTGTAGAAAGCATTTGTAAGGATTCAGCAGCGTGGGTTGTGGTTTCCAATGGCTCAGGGGCCTTGAAGGATACCACCAGTCTTAAGAAGTGTGAAGTTGGCTTTTGAGAAGTTCTTCACTGTGGTCTTTTTGTTGGGGTGGGCGGATGTGGATCTCCAGTGAGATTAGTTTATGGTCTGATCTCACGAATGAGCGATATACTTCCGGTGTGGAGCATTTTGTCCCCATGTTTGTGATGATCAGGTCTAGTATATTTTCACCTCTTGTGGGAATGGTGACAAGTTGTTCCATAGCATTTGCGTTTATGAACTCAAATATATATATATATATATATATATATATATATATATATATATATATGTGTGTGTGTATATATATATATATATATATATATATATATATATATATATATATATATGAAAATACACACATATGGATATATAAAATGTAGAGAGAGAGATAGAGATGGTCACAGTTATTACGTGAGTAGCACAAAAAGTTTTCTAGCTTTCTAGGATCACACAGTTTAGTTGAAATGACAGCAGTAATAGCAAGTATAGTTTGACAAGTTAGTTTGAAATACTTTTGGGTACCTATGAAGGAAAATAAACAAGACAGACTTGCTTGTTGAAGGTCCACGGTGCGGACCAGATTTTCATAGATTCCCCAGTACACGCACATATACACCTCCATGGGTAACAGATAAGAGGTTTATACTACTGAATTTGAAGAACGTAAACACTGGTCATTTAGAGATGGGAAGAAAAATGCATTTTTTGAGCTGTTAAAGCTTTTGCTGTTCTATTTTGTATCTGTTCAGTACTCTAGTCCCTTGTCAAAGAAGATTAAAAGAATCCAACCTTTTCCACCACAGTTTCATAGCAGAGAATACTATGGATATTTCTTTGTAATTTCAGAAGACTGGGAACTGTAGGCCTGTCCTGGACCTTTGTGTAATTATTTAACTCATTACAGCAAAGTGCGCCTCCAGGCATTTCTACAGTACCTCCTACTGCACCTCTAGGCATCAAATATTCCTTGTTCATATTTGCATTAATAATTCCAAAACCATACATACAAGGTATCACAATATTTTATCTTCAAGCATACATGATGGCAACCACAATTGTATTGATGTTTGACCTCTGGGAGTTAAAGGTACACACATAAGAGTTGTACTGGAGGGAATTTAAATTGCAAGACATTTTGAATATTGTCTGCATAGTTATTACAGTATCACAGATTAGGGAGGTCATGGATTTGCTATGTAGACATACACCAGGCATGTTTACATATTGATATTCAGTAGTGCCATTAGAGGTCGCCAGACTTTGGGGTCAAAAATAATGGCACCTTGCTGCCTAGGACCTTCTTTGTCACTGCAGTTTTGTAAATTTGTAATGTTTGAGCCCTACAGGAGAATTTTATATGTGCCATACTTTTCACATTACTCTACTACTGGGTTTACACCATCAGCCTTTGTGGTCCATGTGGTGTTTGTTCAAAATGAGCACTTTGAAAAAGATGGTTCATTTTTCCAGAACTGCTCTTTGCCGATAATGCCAGAGGGTTTGAGAGATTTTGCATGCATCTAAAGCCATCCTTGGATAGAAGAAAGAAATTGAGTATTATATTTTTCTTGTATTGCTTGTTTTCATTGCATTCTTAAAGAATTCTGCTCTAGTTATAGGTTTTCCTGCATTTGTTTGGAGTTTTAAGTTGCATTTTTTCACTGCTGGTAAGGGCTGCTGTTCTGCAATTGTAGTACTCTCAAAATATATCTTATTTTCTGTTTTTTCAGTGCTTTTAGGCATCTGTTTTTGTGGTTCCCTACACTTGGGTTCCAAACCAGTCATTTGTACGTCAAAAGGTCCAAGTCTGCACTCTTGTGGTAGGAGAGGGATGATGTCACCTATCTGAGCTGGGACTTCCTGTTGGAAAGATTGTGTTTACCTGGGTGTCCTGTGGGCATACCTAGTTTAAAACTTGCATTTTTTTCTGCTCTGTATAAGCCATGTGTCTGACCAATGCTACTCTTTGTGCAGCGGTGGTTAGTGGTGCCCTGTATACGTTGTACTTTCCCTATAAAAACTAACTGAAAGTTTCCATGGTCCCGTGCTACTCAAGGAGCAACTAGTTTGCGTGCTGAGCAGCACTTTCATATTTATAGCTCTAGATTTACGTTATTATAGCACTCAGAACTGTCAAAGAGCAACTAGTTTGCACACTGGGCAGCATCGTTGGATAGGTTAGCTGTAGATTACCCTAAGTAAGCGGCCATCTCTCGTCCCGTTGTAAACACAGTCCGTTCTTTTCCCTTGTAAAGCATATATTAAGAACCTACAACCATGGATAAGTCTGCAACTAGCTTGTTGGACATGGGCACCCTGAGGGGAATGTAGCAATTACACTGACAAACACTTAATTCTGAACCAGATGAATACAGTATGTATGAGGTATAATTACATAATTACACAATTTCACTGGAGGTAAGACTCTCTCATACAGGCAAAAAACTGCCAAACAAGCAGCACTCACACACAGGACCAGACACATACACTCACCTATGCTGAGGTGCTCACATGTTCATAGGTTCATACTAGGCTATCTGCCCGAGGGCATTTACAAGCCTAGCCCATCGCGTTTTGGCTTCTTACGCCACCCTTTAGTGGGGGACTATATATTATTTTTTTGCTGTGTTCTGTCGTGACGAGTGACACTGAGGTAATCTGGGGTATATCTATCTCTCTCATCCATTTGTAACTTACCCAAACCTCAAAGGCCTCTAAGATGCAGGACTCTGAACCTCTGCATGCATGCAAATAAGACATCTCCCACCACAACACATAAAACCACATCTCATTATGTCCTAGCTACCAAGCTCATAAGGGTAAACCCACACAACCCAATATTTTAGTCATAGGAGACTCCATTGTGAGATGCATTGATGTCCCTCTTACCAGGTTGGATAATGAGGTTGCAGTTGCCTATCGGGCCAGGATTTGCCAGATCAAGCAAGCACTCACAGCAATAAACTCCAAGTCCCAGTATAACTCTGTCATAGTCCATGTGGCCATAAATGACCTGAGACGTACCATCCTAGGCTATATGAAGAAGGACATGCTTGAGCTCTCAGAATGTGTATCACAGGCAAATATGAGCCTAGCACTGAGCAGCATCTTTCCATCTGTAAGGATGATGCCACAGTGCCAACAGAAAATAATTGTCTTTAATAATTGGCTTAGCTACTGATGTTCTTCCAAAGGGGTCTAGCATTTGTCAGCCTGGGAGAACTGATTGACAGGCTATGCTGCTTTGTCAGGGATGGTCTTCACCTGTCGCCATTAGGCTTACAGATATTGGCAAAAACATTATCCACCCCCTATAGTGCCTTTTTTAGGCATTGCCAAACAGACAAACCTTCCAGCATAGCAAAATGTACTCAGAATAAGCTAAAGGGGGTATTGCTGCTCAATGTTAAGAGTCTAACTAACAAGAAATAATACTCCCTTGGAGCACTCCTCACCTTGGAGAATGCCGATGTCTGTGCAGTTACTGAAACATGGTTCAAAGCCTGAGAAAACACCCCAGCAGTGCATGGCTGTAACACCTTTCACACTTTCCAATCACCCACTGCACATGAAAGGGCAAAAAGTGGAGGCGTATCCATCTACATAAAGGATAAGCACAGCTCAAGACTGGTCAAGCAATATGACATGCTTGAGCTACTTCATCTCTAATTGGCCATAGGGAAAATCCATTACCACATCCTTGCTAGCTACAGGTCCCCCAAGATGACCAGGAAACCCATACATCATACCCGAAATTACCAAATCACTTACCATACAGCCCAATGTCACACTCTAACTGGTAAGCATATGTGGCCACTAATATGCAGACTCAAAGATTTCTAGACCTTGTCAATGTAAATGCCCTGGAGCAGCTCATCTGCACTCCCACTAGAGGCACAAATGTCCTAGATGTGGTACTCACAAATGTGGGAGAGCATTGCACATCCCCAAGTGTGATGTCCTGGTTAGATCAAATCGTAAAGTCTCCTTTGAAATGAATATAAAACTGGAAACCCACCTAACCAGAAAACCTTTGTGAAGTTTTCTAAGGCAAACTACCTCCTATTAAGTAATGACGTAGCTAGTTTCTAAGCTCCCCCAAACACAGAAAACACAGAAACCTATTTGGAGGGGTACACAAGAGCCCTTTGTGACCATGTAAACAATTGCACAGAAACTGCAGTACCAGACTGGAATAAGCGTAGGACAAACCGCACAAAAAAAACAAAACAAAAAAAACTGGTGTACCCCTGGTATAAATAGTTTGTACAACAAACGAAAGAAAATCCTGTCTGCAAGTAAGATGGAATGGACACAATGCAGTAAACTCGCAGTTAACTGGAACTCCAGCAACCGCCAAAAAAAAAAAAAATTAAAGTACAGTGCAATTTTCATGTGTTGTACTTTGTCCCCCCCTCCCCTGCAGAAATGTACCTTGAGTTTTCGTCTGAGTTTTAAAAAGGAAAATGGGAATAAATTCTGCCTCTCCCCAACCTGAGAACAAGTCAAACCAAACAAGTAGTATGGGGTACAGTATTGGTCAGGTCTGTTTTTAATAGTAACTCTCAAACAACCAGAAACTATAGTTATCCGGCATCTACCAATCTCCATGGGTGGCAGTTAACAGAGTTTACTGGAGAGCAAAATCTCCCTTATTAGTCTAAGCAAATCAGTGGACTAGTCAAGTCTTCAAAAGCAAATTTTGATGCAAAGTTGCCTCCCAAGCTAAGGATAACTGTAAGGCTTTTTTTCACTTAATGTCCACATATCTTAAGGGCAACACCCAACAATGTGTGGAATTAGTTGTAGGCGGCATCACCTATACTCAACCAGAAGATATAGTGAATCTGCTGGGAGATAAATTTGGTTCAAATTTCACCTCTCTGGCTATGCTCAACAGGGGCAGAGGAAAATAATTTTCTTGGGTGGCGAAAGCCAGGATACCTTTTTGGCTAGGCTTATGTAGGCCCTAGGGCCAGTAGCCTAGTACCTACCTATGAACCTCCAGTTACCCCCCCCAAGAAATAACCTCCACCATTCCTCCACCAGTTCTCACCAAAGAACACATTGCCACTGTGCTCTCTAAAGTTTAAAAAAAAAAATGCTTCTATAGGTCCCAACAATATATCATGATGCTTCTTAAATAGCTTGGAACAGGACCTATTAGGCCTGCTAGGATCTCTAACCACAGTCTCTGGACTGGCTTTGTCCCTGTGGAGTTGTGGACAGCAACAGTCATCCCTATGCATAAAGAGGGACCATCAACAGACCCGGGAAATTACAGACCCATAAGTTTGACTAGTCTTGTATGCAAGGCCATAGAAAGAATAATCGTGGACCTGATGTATAACGACATAAGAAACCTCCAAACACTGGACAAAGCCCAGTCTGGCTTTGTCAAGAGCAGGTTATGTCTGCTCATTCTGGTGGACTTTTGAGAAAGGCATCAGGGCCATGGATGAGGGTAAAATAGTGCATACTACCTACTTTGACCTGGCTAAGGCTTTTGATACAATTCCCCACTCTGGTATTATAGATAAACTTGGAAAACTGGATATAAGTATGTACATCACCAGGTGGATAGCCAAATGGCTCCCGGACAGGAGACATTATAGTCCCAATGTACTTGGCCCACATCAGACCAGTAGTAGAGTACAAAGCACCCTTTGGCATGTACTTGATGTATAGGGTGTAAACATGTCCTATGTGGATAGACTAAAAGCCCTATCCCTTTACTGTGTCTCCTACAGAGTATTGAGGGCTGATGTATGTCTAGTCTACAAGGCATTCAGAAATCCAGCCCTGATGGAACTGTTACACATTCACAAGACAAGCTACATGAGGGTCACCTGATCTAGGGATCTAAACCTGGTCTGTGACATGAAGAAAACATGCTGGAGCGACAGATTTGTCTGAGATTACCCCTTCTCTGGAACAGGCTGCCTATTTACCTGAAGCAGGGTCCTTTTCTGATCCTCTACAAATGCAGTTTGGATTAATGGATAGGGAATTGTAAATTCACTCCTGGGGCTAGAGCCCATGTCCCTTATGGACAGGAGCAGTCTGTATGGCATATGCACACATCTAACCCATCCTCTAGACGTTACGGATCAAAAATCGGGTGAAATTCAGACGTTGATTAGGCTTCTAAGGGCTTTTACTCCATTAGCCTAGTAATCTCCTATGAATGTATGAGACGTCTCATCCTGATGCCAGTGGAGAGTGAGGAGTGGTAAGAGTGACTGGAGACTTTGCTGCTTATTCCTTGTGCTGGCTGTTTTTATGATTTCTGCTTGGGCTGGGTGAATAAATAGGACTGAAATGAACCTTCTGGCCAGACTTTTGGTTCACCAGGCTACTGCTTGATGTAATACCCTTCATAGCAAGTGTACAGAAATATGACTTGGCATTGTGGGCCTCTGCATTGGCACAGGTGACTCATTTCCCCATCTCCCCTAGCAAACTGGTGGGATTAGGGTCACAGCAAAAGTCTTCATAGCTGGAATGCTGGTTAAGGCACAGAACACTGTCATTGACTACTTGTGGAAAGCTCGCACATTTGTACATCTGGTTGGTAGCTCCTAAGTATGACTGAACAAAGAAGCTGAAGTACAGTACGGGGAGGCTTGCTGGTCAGCAGGCACCTGGCAAAAATAACCAAGAAAAAGTAGCTTCCAACAGAATTTTCAGTGCTCGCTCTATATTTAATACAGTGTAGCTGTGTGCATTGTTAATATGAGCGTAGTTGGTTCCAGGGGTGAGAACTAGCTCTAACCGCCCTGGCTTCCAGCATAGATAGCTTGGGACAGTGGTTTTACAAAATGACAAGAACTGATGCCCAATAAGTACAAGCCCTTTTATCTAAAAATGAAATGACTGAACGTATAAATATACGTTTTACTTGTACGTTTGTTTAGTACAAGTTGCAATATGATGCTGTGAGATGAAGTGACTGTGTCTGGGCTTTCTCTAGTCAAGGGCATGTGTGTATAAAAATACACACGGTTATACATAAAATGTATAAGCACAATATGTGTGCACACAATGTAGGGGACAGGAAAGATTTTATCCTTCTTTAGTGGGTTACTTGAAGTGGGTGCAGTAACTGGGCTAATTGTATATGGCACAGAAAATATGGCTCTTACTAATTGCTACTTTGATAAGCAGTACTACAAAACAAATTATTTGGACCTCACAAGAAATACTGAAACGGGACTGTCTGCAGGGCTTCAAAAATATGTAGGATAAAATGTGTTACTAGTTGCAGAAAAATACAGATTTAATAGACCAGTTAAAATATCTTATAATAAAGTTAAGTCCAGGAACTCTATCCCTGTCAGTATGAGAGACAAACAACCAAACCTCATTCAAGTATAGTCTCAAACAGTACCCAACGGATTCATGCAAATGCCCTTGTCTAATTTCAGATATCACCACTAAGTTTTGATCACACAACCTGCCTGTGCAAACCTCTTTTGATAACTTCCCACAACGTTTTTACACCTTTACCCACAGTACCCTATCTAGCTAAATTCTCCCCACCTATATATTTTCATAATTTTCTTTTGTCCCTTTGCTGCAAATAATAAGCATGACTTGTACAGACTAATCTGATTTTTTTCCTTCTCTTACCATGAAAGCATGCTCTTAATATTTCTCTTTCTAGGACTGACATTGTAGCCTCTTGCATCCTGTTCTAATATTTCTCTTTCTAGGACTGACATTGTAGCCTCTTGCATCCTGTTCTTGGCACACTCTGCTCACTGACCGTATACTGCTGTGCACACTAAATTACCTACGACTTCCAGCTTGGTGTTATGTGAGGAATCTATCTCCTCGGCATGCATTTGTTCTCTATGCTCATATGATATAAAAGGTATTGTGTATCTCTGGTATACAGTTTAGGAGGTATAATGTAATATATAGCTCTATTATGTCACTCTACAAAACATTTATCCACTAAATACAAGAAAAAGAAAAATAATCTGGTTCCACACAGCAGTGAAAATCAATATGTCCTTTATTGTAGTAGGTAAGCGCTTTCTCGGAATAACATCCGCTTCATCAAACCAACGTTTCTTGTATTCTCTGGTTTTTGCATCTGATTCCTTATTTGGTTCAAGGACTGT